>NC_090765.1:180000-205000 GCF_036898095.1 Palaemon carinicauda | reverse complement strand
CGCTAGAGAGTTATGGGGTCTTTTGACTGGCCAGACAGTACTACATTGGATCCTCCTCTCTGGTTACGGTTCATTTTCCCTTTGCCTACATACACACTGAATAGTCTGGCATATTCTTTACATATTCTCCTCTATCCTCATACACCTGACAACACAGATTACCAAACAATTCTTCATCACCCAAGGGGTTACTGCACTGTAATTTTTCAGTGCCACTTTCCTCTTGGTAAGGGTAGAAGAGACTCTTTAGCTATGGTAAGCAGCTCTTCTAGGAGAAGGACACTCCAAAATCAAACCACTGTTCTCTAGTCTTGGGTAGTGCCATAGCCTCTGTACCATGGCCTTTCACTGTCTTGGGTTAGAGTTCTCTTGCTTGAGGGTACACTCGAGCACACTCTATCTTATTTCTCTTCCTCTTGTTTTGTTAAAGTTTTTATAGTTTATATAGGAGATATTTATTGTTGTTACTCTTCTTAGAATATTTTATTTTCCTTTTTTCCTTTCCGCACTGAGCTATTTTCCCTGTTGGAGCCCCTGGGCTTATAGCATACTGCTTTTCCAACTAGGGTTGTAGCTTAGTAAGTAATAATAATAATAATAATAACCCCTAATCTGGGCGCTCTCAAGAAATGACTTTGACCACCCGCCAAATCAACCAGGATGCGAAAGGCTTCTTAGCCTTTCGGACAACCCATAAAAAACAACATTAAAACATTTCAAGAGACAGATTAAAAGGATATGGAATTAGGGAATTGTAGTGGTTGAGCCCTCACCCACTACTGCACTCGCTGCTACGAATGGTCCCAGTGTGTAGCAGTTCTCGTAAAGAGACTGGACATCTTTCAAGTAAAATGACGCGAACACTGACTTGCTTCTCCAATAGGTTGCGTCCATGATACTTTGCAGAGATCTATTTTGCTTAAAGGCCACGGAAGTTGCTACAGCTCTAACCTCGTGCGTCTTAACCTTAAGCAAAGATCGGTCTTCCTCACTCAAGTGTGAATGAGCTTCTCGTATTAATAATCTGATAAAATATGACAAAGCATTCTTTGACATAGGCAAGGATGGTTTCTTAACCGAACACCATAACGCTTCAGATTGGCCTCGTAAAGGTTTAGTATGAGCTAAGTAGAACTTAAGAGCTCTAACAGGGCATAAGACTCTTTCTAGTTCATTGCTTACGATCTCCGATAAGCTAGGAATATCGAAAGATTTAGGCCAAGGACGAGAAGGTAGCTCATTTTTGGCTAGGAAACCAAGTTGCAGAGAACAAGTAGCTTTTTCTGACGAAAACCCGATGTTCTTGCTGAAGGCATGAAGCTCACTGACTCTTTTAGCCGAGGCTAAGCATACCAGGAAAAGAGTCTTAAGAGTGAGATTTTTCAGGGAGGCTGACTGTAAAGGCTCAAACCTGTCTGACATGAGGAATCTTAGGACCACGTCTAAATTTCACCCAGGAGTAGCCAAAAGACGCTCCTTAGAGGTCTCGAAAGACTTAAGGAGGTCTTGCAGATCTTTATTGTTGGAAAGATCTAAGCCTCTATGCCGGAAGACCGAGGCCAACATGCTTCTGTAGCCCTTGATAGTAGGAGCTGAAAGGGATCGTACTTTTCTCAGGTATAAGAGAAAATCAGCTATTTGGGCTACAGAGGTACTGGTCGAGGATACGGAAACTGACTTGCACCTGTCTCGGAAGACTTCCCTCTTCGATTGGTAGACTCTAATGGTAGACGCTCTCCTTGCTCTAGCAATCGCACTGGCTGCCTCCTTCGAAAAGCCTCTAGCTCTCGAGAGTCTTTCGATAGTCTGAAGGCAGTCAGACGAAGAGCGTGGAGGCTTTGGTGTACCTTCTTTACGTGTGGCTGACGTAGAAGGTCTACTCTTAGAGGAAGACTTCTGGGAACGTCTACTAGCCATCGAAGTACCTCGGTGAACCATTCTCTCGCGGGCCAGAGGGGAGCAACTAACGTCAACCTTGTCCCTTAGTGAGAGGCGAATTAATGCAGTACCTTGTTGACAATCTTGAATGGTGGGAATGCGTAAAGATCTAGATGTGACCAATCTAGGAGGAAGGCATCTATATGTATTGCTGCTGGGTCCGGGACTGGAGAGCAATAGATTGGAAGCCTCTTGGTCAGCGAGGTTGCAAAGAGATCTATGGTGGGTTGACCCCAAGTCGCCCAAAGTCTCTTGCACACATCCTTGTGGAGGGTCCATTCGGTTGGAATTACTTGACCTTTCCGACTGAGACAATCTGCTAGGACGTTCAAGTCGCCCTGGATGAACCTCGTTACTAGGGAGATGCCTCGATCTTTTGACCAGATGAGCAGGTCCCTTGCGATCTCGTACAAAGTCAGTGAGTGGGTACCTCCCTGTTTGGAAATGTACGCCAAGGCCGTGATGTTGTACGAGTTTACCTCCACCACCTTGCCTCGAAGGAGATTCTCGAAGCTTATCAAGGCCAGATGAACCGCCAAAAGCTCCTTGCTGTTGATATGCATGCTCCTCTGACTCGAGTTCCACAGACCTGAGCATACCCGACCGTCCAGCGTCGCGCCCCAGCCCAAGTCCGATGCGTCCGAGAAGAGAACGTGGTTGGGTATCTGAACTGCCAGGGGAAGACCCTCTCGTAGGCTGATATTGTCCTTCCACCAAGTCAGACAAGACTTTATCTTTTCGGAAATCGGGATCAAGACCGCCTCTAGCGTCTTGTCCTTTTTCCAGTGAAAAGCCAGATGGAATTGAAGAGGACGGAGGTGTAGCCTTCCTAGCGAGACAAATTGCTCCAGGGATGACAGCGTCTCTACCAGACTCATCCACAGCCTGACTGAGCAGCGTTCTTTCTTCAGCATCTTATGGATGGAGAGCAGGGCTTGATCTATTCTGGGGGCCGACGGAAAAGCCCGAAAAACTTGACTGTGAATCTCCATCCCTAAATACAGAATAGTTTGGGATGGGACCAGCTGTGACTTTTCCAAATTGACTAGGAGTCCCAATTCCTTGGTCAGATCTAGAGTCCAATTGAGATCCTTCAGACAGCGATGACTGGAAGAGGCTCTGAGAAGCCAGTCGTCCAAATAAAGGGAGGCTCGGATGTCCGATAAGTGGAGGAATTTTGCCACATTCCTCATAAGCCTCGTAAACACGAGAGGAGCTGTGCTTAAGCCAAAGCACAGGGCCCGAAACTGGTACACCACATCTTCGAAGACGAATCTCAGAAAGGGTTGGGAGTCTGAGTGAATGGGGATGTGGAAGTAGGCGTCCCTTAGGTCTAGAGAGACCATCCAGTCTTCCTTTCTGACCGCTGCTAGGACTGACTTTGTGGTCTCCATGGTAAACTTCGTCTTTGTGACAAAGACATTCAGAGCACTGACGTCTAGCACCGGTCTCCAACCTCCTGTCTTCTTTGATACTAGGAAGAGACGGTTGTAAAACCCCGGTGATTGAAGGTCCGAGACTTTGACCACCGCTCCCTTCTCTAGCAAAAGAGACACTTCCAGTTTCAGGGCTTGTCTCTTTTCTTCCTCTCTGTACCTGGGAGAGAGATCGATGGGGGACGTCGCTAGAGGGGGTTTGCGTACAAAAGGGATTTTGTACCCCTCTCTGAGCAACCTCACAGATTGTTGATCTGCGCCTCTCTTCTCCCAGGCTTGCCAGAAGTTCTTGAGTCTGGCACCTACTGCTGTCTGAAGTTGCGGGCAGTCAGACTCTGCCCTTAGAGGACTTGGTTCTTTTTCTCTTCCCTCTCTTCACTTCAGCACGAGCACCTCCCCTGCTGGAGGCTCTGCCACGAAAGGGCGGAATAAACCTGGACGCTGGAGTGTCTATCCTAGGTCTAGCAGACAAGGCAGGCAAAGGGGGAACTTTGCGAGCCGAGGACGCAACTAGATCGTGGGTGTCCTTCTGCACTAAAGACAAGGCAATTTCCTTAACCAAGACTTCAGGAAACAGGCACTTAGACAAGGGCGCAAAGAGTAGCTCAGATCTTTGGCATGGCGTCACTCCAGCAGACAGGAAAGAGCATAGAGACTCTCGTTTCTTCAGGACTCCGGACGTGAATGAAGCGGCAAGTTCGTTGGACCCATCACGGACGGCCTTGTCCATGCAGGACATAATGAGTAAGGAAACATCCTTATCAGCAGAAGAGATTTTCCTACTCAGGGCTCCTAAACACCAGTCTAGGAAGTTAAAGACTTCGAACGCCCTAAATATACCTTTAAGAAGGTGGTCCAGGTCCGAGGGTGACCAACAAATCTTCGAGCGTCTCATGGCAAGGCGGCGGGGAGAGTCTACAAGACTTGAGAAGTCGCCCTGGGCAGAGGCAGGAACTCCCAAGCCGAGAACTTCTCCCGTGGCATACCAGACGCTCGATCTAGACGAGAGTTTAGATGGGGGGAAGGCAAATGCTGTCTTCCCTAAACTCCTCTTGGTCTCTAACCAATCGCCTAACAGCCGTAAAGCTCTCTTGGATGAGCGAGAGAGAACGAGTTTAGTAAAGGCAGGCATGGTAGTAGGAACGCCTAAGACAAACTCTGACGGCGGCGAACGAGGAGCCACAGAAATAAAGTGATCAGGGAACAACTCTTTAAACACAGCCATGACTTTTCTAAAGTCCAAGGATGGTTGAACTGCTTTAGGCTCATCAAGTTCTGAAGGTTGATCCTCAGGATGTGGTTCAGCAACGTCCTCATCTGACAGTTCCTCATCCGATAACTGATGAGAAAACGGCAAAGGTGTGGGCAACGTTAGACTCGCAGAGTCCGGTCGCACTGGTGTATACGTGACGGAGCCGGACGCAGCGTCCTGGAACTGCTGAACAGTCTGGGAACTGTCAACAACCACAGGTGCGCGAGGACGCACAGCGTCCACCCGAGACTGTTTAGACCGTCTGGGTTGTGCAGTCAACACCATACCGGGTTGCGGAGGTTGACGCACCGCGTCAAAACAAGTCAACTCTGATGGTTGATGAACGTCCTGAACGTCACCAATCACATCAGTGCGTTGCCTAACGTCAACGTGCGGCTGGAAATCCACACTGGGTCGCATCGGTGGAGGTACTACCCCAACTGGTTGACGCGAGAAAGCTACCTCAACGTCAACAGGACGCACAACAGACCGCTTGGATGGTTGATGGCCAGTAGGTTCAACGGAAACCTTCTCCGCATTGTAGTCCTCCATCAAGGACGCAAGCTTGGACTGCATGTCTTGCAGTAACACCCATTTAGGGTCTACGGAAGCAGGTGCGGTAACAGATGGGGATAGCGAATGAGACGGCATAACTTTGCCTCTCTTAGGCGGCGAGCAGTCATCAGATGACGGCAACGGGTCCGAACTGTCCCAGTGGCTACAACCGGGACGTTGGACTTGTCCTGAAGGGACCGACTTACGCTTTAAAGGTCTGGAGACCTTGATCCAAGGTTTCTTACGAGAAACACCTTCGGACGACGAGGTAAAAATGGGCTCTCTCGTCTTACGTTGGTAGGGGCGATCTTGGAGAGATACGCCTGATACCATAGAGGGAACGTCTGTTCGCTGATCAAGGCCTCTCGAACCCATGAGTCGTACAACATTGCTTCTCCCCTGGGCTTGGGAGCTTGCAAGAGGTCCCGGACTAGGTGGACGACTGGCACGAACAGACGAACCCTCGAGCGCAACACTGTTCACAACACTATGAGAAACACTAGGCACTTTAACACTTTCCGCCGTGGCACTTTGGCACTTGAGTTCCTTTACGTCCGCCATGAGTTGATTTCGGTCACTTGCTAAGGCCTCAACTCTCTCCCCCAAGGCATGAATAGCATGCATCATGTCTTGCATCGACAGTTCCTGAGTGCTAGGAGGGGGGTTAGGAACAACCACTACAGGGGAAGGATTAGGTTCAAGGGCATGTGGAGAGGAAAAATCTACCGACCTAGAAGAACTGCTCCTTACCCTATCTCTTTCTAGTCTGCGTGTATATTTATCAAATTCGATAAAATCGAATTCCGAAAGGCCCACGCATTCCTCACACCGATCTTCCAATTGACAGGTTTTACCCCGACAATTGGAACAAACAGTGTGAGGGTCGAGAGAAGCCTTTGGAAGACGCCTATGACAGTCCCTAGCATTACATTTTCTGAACTTGGGAACTTGAGAAGGGTCAGCCATTTTGAATTAGTCAAGGGAAAATTCCAAAAAACGATCTAAGTCATCAACAATTAATCCGATTCAAAAAAGAGTTCAAGGATTTATTTGAAGAAAAAAACACCTGTACTGCGAAAGCTCAAACCAAATTAAAGTACTTCACCAAATATGATGGGAAAAACTCCAGGTTCAACAGCGAGTAAAGTACGTCTAGTCGACACGTCGACAGAGAAGAAATTGAGTCTTTGTTTACATCGAGAGTGGTATCTGGCCGACAGTTGGCGCTGGTGGGCACACCCGCAACCTGTATAGCGATCGCTGGCGAGTTTTTACTGTATGTGTCTGTCGAGCAACAGAGTTGCAGCTATTATATATTCACCGGCTAAGTTAAATATTTAAAAATTATTAATATTAATATCTGTATTATTACTATTGTTATCATTATCATTATTATTATTGTTATTATTATTATTGTTGTTGTTTTTATTATTATTAATGTTGTTATTATCATTGTCAATATTGTAATTATTATTAATAATTATAGAACTGATATTAATGTTAGTAATATTAATATTAATGTTAATAATGTTTATGATAATGATAATAATAATAATAATAATAATAATAATGATAATAATAATAATAATAATAATAATAATAATAATAATAATAATAATGATAATGGTACTGGTATCAATATAATTATTATTATTTTTATTGTTATTATTATTATTATTATTATTATTATTATTATTAATAATAATACTATTGATATGAATATTAATACAAAAAATATTAATATTAATAGTATTAATAACATTTATATAAATATTACCAATAATAATATAAATATTTGTATTATTATTATTATTATTATTGTTGTTGTTGTTGTTGTTTTTGTATTGTTGCTGCTGCTGTATTTCAAGAGTAGATCCTCTTTCAAACAAGTTTTACTTCAAATTAATTGCTGCCTCATTGTTGTTAATTTTTTATGCCTTTTTCTGTTCTTATTATCTACTTTTCTTCATTACTACATACCACCAGTAGATATGAAAGGAACATACTTTATGATAAAGATAATGGAAACCATATTTTTCACAATTCCTCTATTTTATATGGAATATACTAGTATACCTTATTTAAGAACAGATATTAGATACTAAAAGTAAGTGTCTTATTTTTTTAGTGTCTTTGTCATGGATTCCTTTCACTATGGGAGAATTCACAAAATAACATTGACTTTATTTACACAAAATTTTGAAATCTGTAGAATTAGGTAAACATTTTATAAAATCCTTATACACCAGTTAAGTTGAAGGATATTTTTATTTTTTTTATTTAATTCTACAGATTACAAAATTCTGTATAAACGATGTGAATGTTACTTAGTGCATACACCCATCGTGAAAGTGATCCATGAAAAAGACTTATTTTGAATTTAATTTCTTTTTTTTAAGCCTCTGGTGATCCATTGAGCAATGACTCTTGAAAGTATTTTTTGCTGTAACTGATCTGATAATGCGAATTGCTGCGTCATACGTAACTCATTTTCAGGGGAATTTCAGTGTAAATACGTGGGTCACTCAACAAAAATTTAATGGAAACGGCAGATGGGTGAGGGACATGTGGAGCCTAAAAGAAAATGGGCAGTAGTAGCTCATGCGCAGCAGTCCTATGCTGATCTCCAGTGTGGCCTATTTTTTTTCAGTGTATTTTTTAATCTTGTTTTACCGTAATATTCCCTCAATTTTGGTTAATTTGATCTCAATTGCATTATAAATGATTAAAAGACATTGCACCGTGAATGTAAAGAAGAAAAAGAAAATTAATTTTGTGAGAAAATTACTCCTTTGCATGCTTTTTGTGTTCTACATGACCTACTGTATGGTTTGCTTTTTTACGGGAAAAAATCTATTTTTATGTATTTGGTTCCCTACGTGGACGCTTTATAGCTTTACTTTTTTAATACGCCAAATTTTGCTTTCATAGAAAAAGTTTTCGAAGTGGGTTTGTATGTATGTAAATAACTGCAGTATATATGTTTCATATATGATTAGAAAGCCCATTCTTTGTACTTTTTATGGTAAATAAAACAGCCTAAAAGTATCAACGCTTCTATACAAAAAGTTTTATCGTAAAAATGCCTACAACAAAATTGCAAAACTTACTCCATTTTCTAATGGTAATCACTCAATATTTTTCCAACAATACATATATTTTTTATTTATTCATTCTATTGAAAATTTAATCGGCTTTACAATTGTATTTTTAATTTTTTCTTTATCTTTATTTGTTACATCGTAACAATGAAAATCTGAAAATTTTTGGGAAAATTTTTTTTTTTCTATTCATTTATACCTCACCTACTAATACATTTATTGGAGAGAGGTTGCATCCACATGAAAGATGTAAAATTCTACACAATTTGTGAATTAGAAAACATCCTCAAACATAATTATTGTATTTTTTGTAAATATCTAAAAAATTTAAAAAGATTCATGTTTAATATGCATTTTTATTACTTTTTAGCTTTTCAGTTATTTTTTTTTTTTTACGCTAGTACAAAGTTCAATCTCTAGCCAATACAATACAACAAACCAGAAGGCTTACTCTGTTATACTTTGGACGTACCAATTTAAGAAAAAAAAACTTTTGTTCGCAAACGTCATTTTTCGGTGAAGGCCATATGCGCTGTACCTCACCTTGACTTTTGTTAGGGCATAAGCACCAAAGGGTTAATAATGTGTACGGGTATATTTCTAATTAAAGAGGAATTATGAATGATATAGTTTCTATTACCTTTTTCATGAACTATGTCCCTTTCACAGTAACTGTCGTAATGCAGTAATAAAGAGGATAAGATAATAAAAATAATAGAAAAGATTCATTACAAAATGAACGGCACTAAGACAGCAATTATATTTTCAATAACCTATTATTATTAACAATATTATTATTAGTACAGTATTATTATTGTTGTTATTATGATTTATTATTTATTATTTTTATTATTCAAGATACAACTATAATTAAAAGAATCAAATGCTTCAAGCCCAAGGGCTACAAAAGGGAAAACAGCCCCTGTAGAAAGAGAATAGAGAAGTAAGGAATGAGTAAGTCATTTGTAAATTTTGAAATGAGACTTATATTAGTCTGTTTATCTGAAAAGTATTTGGAACAAGTTTCAACTTAGGAAGTTCTACCAATTCAAATGCCAGATTCAAAGATCATTTCACATGGTCACAGCTAAAATAAAGCTTCTAGAATACTGTACAGGGTAGTATTAAGTGGTTATAATGGAGTTAGTATGACTGTTATGATTAACTGCTTACCTAGTATAACGTGCCAGATGGTATAGTCTCTGAAGCCCTGAATGGATGGAATATTCAGAATTAGGAAAAATCTTATGCAGCATGCATCTGAAGATCAGGCTTAAGAACAATATTTTGAACTTGATAGAATGAAAGAATTAAAGCATATCTTCAGCATAGATTGATCACCAAAATGCCATGTTTTTGTGCTTTAATTTTAGATGGACCTTGATACTAAAGGATTTAGCAATCACAGGTCTACGTTTAGATGGAATTAAAATGGACAGAGTAGCATCATCTACATATAAAACAAGCATGGTGTTTTAGGCTAAACCACATATCATGTGCATAGTCTATATTATAAAAGGTAAAAGCCAGAGAACGCTACACTGAGAAACACTAGCTGTTACAGTCTATAGTCCCTATGGTGCTAATAAACAACTACTGCTTGCAATTTATTATTTAAGAAGAATTCAATAATGATGTAAAGAAAAGACCCACCTACTCCTATCTGTTTAAGTTTGAAAATGAAGACTTCATGATTAACACATTGCAGCATAAAATCAAGGCCAATAATACAGTACAATCTTGCTAACCACAAAAAGAAAAACATTCTGTACAGCATCAAAAATTTTAAGAGGGACATTATGTGCTCCAAGGCATACTGGTATATTAAAGCCAAACTACAAACTAAGGAAAAGGTAATTGCATTTATAGCATACTTATTTAACATTCATTTCAAGATATGTTCATGGAAATTGATCATTAATCATTATGGCTGTAGCTACCACAATTAAATTTACTTAATATTGTAACATTACCAATTTTCCAACAAGTGTATAAAAAATATCAGCTTGCTAACTTCTATAAAATAGGACAACTTCGGAAAGTTATAATCTTCCCATTCAGAAAATTCATTAAAATGGGCTCCAGTCTCTTACTCTAATTATGATCTACCATTGATTATGTGGTAATACATGGGTAGGATATTTTTTAGTAATGAGAGATAAAGAGTAGGAAATGTACATTCAAAAGTTGGGATAAGCTATCTACTCTTTCACATTTCTGATTAGTTCAGTGTTGTTGAAAAGTAAGGTTCTTATTTTTAGTAGCTTTAAGATTATTATCCCCACCTTCATCACACTGTGGCAATAACTTTATGGTATGAAAGTAAGGTTCATGGAAATAAACAAGATTTTGATTCTAAGTTCTGTTATTTCCACACTCAGTTTAAACCATACCTGATATACTCTTCACATTTTTTGTTTGTTTTGAGTAATTGTATTTAACTTTGAATGTCATGACTAACTGACATTCTGGTTACTGGCAATCTTCGTGCTTTATCGTAAGATTCATTTTAAAAATTACTGGAAATTATTAGTATGGTTGAATATTATATCTTCAGGATTCAGAATATTTTTTCTTGTCTATGACTAAGGACATTCTCCTTCACTATATTTCAAAATATTTTTCCTTCAGCTTGTCTTTCAGAATTCCTTTTCTGGGTGTTTTATAAATACTTCTTAACTCCACCTTCCTTTGGATTCTTAAAGAAGTTATTTAAATCCAAAGATAGTCCGTTCTTATCTAATAATTGAAACCTTTATCCCATGTCTTTACTTTCCCATTTCCCTGGCTTTGCACTACATAGTTTTGAATGTTCCATCATGCCCTTTAGTATGAGTTTGACCACTCTAAAAGGGGTCAATGATATCATGATTTAATAAATTTTTCAGATGAGGAATTTATTAGAAATTAACAAGAACATAGTTAAAAGATTAATGAAAGCTGTGAATGTAATGAAGTATTTTAAAATGTCCATCTTTAAAATCTGGTTATTATCCTGTCTTTTTTGCCATATACACCCACTGTATAGCTTAATGATTTTTAGGATCTTTGTACTTTGATATATCTTTAGATTTTCCGCTTGTTTTCATCCTTGATGATAATCGTCCATCCTTAAAATACTCATATCCCCAAATTTTTTATTCATGTTATGTTTTATTCATTTCTCTTTCTCACAATATAGTTATATTGTGTTAATATTTTCCCAATGTCCTTAAATACTCAAAATTTATGACTGCTTTCATCTCTGGCTTATGGGATAAGGGAACCAGAAGTGCAGATAGTCCTAAGAAACATCTCTCTTGTCATAGATTTTTTATAGGATATATCCTATGCTGTACTTGACACGTTATGGGATTAGTTACCAATAAAAGTGTGAAAATAAATACTGGGACTTTATTATTCTCTTTGAGAAAATATGTGCACTGATATGCTGTATATATAAACTTTTTTTATGGGTCCTTACTAAAAGCAACATGCATTGTCTGATTTATATGAGAATTGGGTGTCTTTTTTCATTTTTACAACAGCTTTTACCTTTTAGGTCTTCCTTTAATAGATTTTTTATATTGAATTAGACACAAAGTATGTATAAAGCTATTAATGGTAACTGCCAACTTGTACAGGTAGATTTTTTCATCCAATATTCGACACTTGTTTAATATCTATTACATTTTCTTAGTACACTATGCAATTTTAACGTCAGCTAGGAATTTTTAGTCCAGGTTATGGAACCTGTAACTTTAGCAGTTATCTTTAATGACTTGTGCTCCAATTGATATTTCCTATTTTCCAAAGTAAGAGCTACCACATGCTTGTCCCTGCAGTTTGACTGGAGAAGTACTGCAATTCTTCAAATGTGCTGTAACAGTACATGTATAGATAAATGTCAAATACCAGAGCTGTGTATATGAATATTAATGCATAAACTTACAATACTTATTCTCAAGGCAATTTCTTGAAAAATAATTTTCATTGCCATAAAATATTATACTGCTTCTTTCATATGTTATCTTCAGTGTTGTAGAAGTTTATCATAATGTTCTTATAACTATCAATTGATTTTATGACCTGTGGTAACCAAATATTATTTAACGTATTGAGGCTGATGTTCTATAAGTTATGTAAATATTCACATTTTCTAAAAAGTAAAGTACCTGTATATCAAAATCTTTTAGCAACATTTTCTCTCGCTTTTGGCACTTTCGGTAGCGTATTTAGCTGGCAATGCTATGGCACCATGTTTGAGTCTTGGACTGTACGAGGGGGAGTAGATAGGCATGTTCCAAAAAATTGAGAATGCCTCCGTTCATCTAAGCAGCAAATTAAGTACTTAGTAGTTACCCTACTATTGCAAGTCATAAATAGGGTGGATAGAGATACAGAGAAAATAAAAAAAAAAAAACAGATATTAGTATTGGTCTCTGACATAACACTTGTATGTTTGTATGTTGCATCATAAAAACAGGAGGTTCTTGACCAGGTAATCCTTCCTTACAGGGGTGAAACCATTAAAAAAAATTCTCTTACATTAAAGATTAGTTGAAAACATTCGATATTTATTCAGTGTACAATGTTTACATACTTAAGGAATGTCAGCTAAATCCTTGTTCGGGAGTGCAAATACTTCCGTATAATTAAAAATTAGTTGACAGTTTTCATGTCGTGTTTGTCTGTTCTTGTATTTCAGGTATGATGAGATTAGAGAAAGTTTACTAGCAAAGGCATGAGTAGGTAAGGTTGACTCAATTATCTAATGTTGTTTGTTATAAAAGTTTATAAGGAAGTCTTGATTTTATTTTTATTCAGTGTTACATTTGTACTTTAATTTGTCCAAATAGGACTTTCTAGCAGGTTGATCAGAATTAATAATTGCAGTAAATTATTGAGGTGAAAAGAACCGTATATTATATTTTTTTCTGTTATACTCTCTTGACTCTTTAACAGTCTTATAACTCCCATTGCTCTTTCATAATGCAATGAAGATTTGTGAAATGACTTATTTGAAAAGTAAGCATAAAATAATGTAATCAAGAAATTCAGGTTGAATATGTCCTAGTAGGAATTAATTCCTTGGAAATCTTTTTTTAATGTATTTTCAATAAAACTTACATAAGCAAAGAGTAGACCTTTTGTTGTGTGGTTTTGTCAAATACAGTATCTATACTTTATGATATTAAAGAAATCTTTTAGCTTCATATTTATTTTTGATTACATTGCTGGAACAATGCAAATAGTAAACTGCAAGCTCGTCATATGAGCATGATTTCTGATATCTTTGAACATCATTCCACCAAACTTTATACCAAATACCCAATGGTTTTTTTCTTGGCACAAAATTAGAACCGTGCATATCAATTAAAGCGATTCAGTGATAGTGCAGGCTGGAACAACAGTTATTTGATATTTGGTGTAAGGGTTCAGGTTAAGATTTTAAAAGATGTCATAAAACATTAAATGGTAATGAAACCTTTACAAACCATGTTTGTGAAGTTTACATAATGACTGCATGTTTAATTCAGGCCTTTTTGTTTGGAAAAGTATGGTTCCCAAACTACCCTTCACACAAATACTTTCCTGTATAAGGGTAGAACAGGGAATCCAGTTCAACATAAATACCAAAGAAATATCATCTTTGCTGCTCTAGGGCTAGTCTATCAATGTGCAAAATACAGCCTCAGTGTGTATAAGGGAGACTCACGAATTCAGGCTCATTTGAACTCACCACAGCACCCCAGTAGCTGCAATTCACCTGCTAGGAGTAATGTCATGCTCTGTGTCATAGAAAGGAACCAGCCTGTCAGTTAACTGTCAGCACACCGATGCCACAACAAACCTTCAACCTCCATTCACTATTCATTGGCTACAATATATGGACACATCTAGTTTCATATTATGTGATTAAGAAGAACAGCATCAAGTCCCTAATTTCAGGTTTTTTATTTCTTTCAATTGCGTACCATATATTTCCCGCTTATAAGACGATCTTTAAATCCTAAAATTCATTATCTTTCATAACAGTTTAGAATAAAGTGCATAAAATTGTCATACTATCATTAGCAGTAATTTGTCCTTGCTGACTAAACACAAACAAAATGGTTTTCATGTTATGTGAAATGTAGGAATTTCTAGGGATACCGCAAGTGAAATATTTGTAATAACATCATCTTACTTAAAGCTCTTGGTAACATTGTTTATCACTTGGATATGTGAAAATTAGTTCATTAGTTTGTCATGATCGGTGATGAAACTTCAACAAGCCAATGTTTGCTGTTTTAGGTAACGTATTTAGGAGAAACATGATATAAAATCGCCTTCATCTATTTTGAACTTCTAAGGATAAAGTAAAACAACGTTAGTAATAACATCATCATTACCTAATCAATAGTTAGTAAGATATCTGTTGCTGCAAAAGCTAACCGGTACACAGATATGTAAATGTGTTCTTTTGTTTGTTATGATAGACGATGAAATATAAACTAAACTATGGTTTCCATTTAAGGCGATGTGTTTAGGAATAACAATATAAAATCACCCTTATTTAATTTATTTTGGATTTCTAA
Source organism: Palaemon carinicauda (assembly GCF_036898095.1). NCBI lineage: Eukaryota > Metazoa > Arthropoda > Malacostraca > Decapoda > Palaemonidae > Palaemon > Palaemon carinicauda. The sequence goes on along the minus strand of NC_090765.1, from coordinate 190,158 downwards.
GGATACAGCAAAAGCTAGCCCATAATCTGATGATTTTGTAATTCACCAGTCATACAATAGATATGCCTTAAATTCATAAAAATTTACCCTAATTTTATATCTCGTCATATCTAAAGGTCGTTTTATGCACAGAAATATAGTTATAAATTCATATAAAACACGCCTTAAGCAAGTGCTGCCAGTTGAGTAATTGTGTGTTTTTTATTCAATAATTTGGTTGGTCACTGACTCGATCGGTGTTGTTAGCTTTCATGCATGTCTTACTATTCAAGGTTTGGTCTTAGTTAGTTATTCTTCTAAGTGCTCGTTTGGTAATTTTTCTAATTAATTCCATATTAGATTCAGTTTATGCCTTAACTGGCTTAGCCATTGTATCTATTTCATATCTGTAGTTAAACTGTCAAAGGTTGGGATTGTTTTATTTGCCAGTGCCATTTTGTAACCATAATTTCATTAATCAAACAAGTTCCTCTTATTATGATAGAATACCAAGAGAAGTGATGTTTTGGTGCCAGAGGAAGAGGAAAGTCTCGGAGAATATGGTTAGAGTGGTAGAGATGATATACTAAAGATCAAGGACAAAAGTAATAACAGCTGTTGGAGAAACATAAACCCTGAAGTTATTGTTGGATTACACCAGTGGTCAGCATTAAGCCCTTTTTTATTTTTGTTGGTCTTGGATGTGTTAAGTGAAGAGATCAGAAATGAAGGGTTGTGGGAGTTGCTATATGCAGATGATTTGGTAATTACTGCTGAAAATGAGGAAGAATTACAGAGAAGAGTTGCAGACTGGCAAGAGACTTTGGGAAGGGGTGGCTTGAGGGTAAATGTAGATGTAACTGAAGATTTCTTCCTGTGTATGTTAAATGCCGGGATTGAGCCAATAGGTTTAATCAAGGCTCTTCGAACGTTCGGCCCTGAGTATTTCCTATCAATAGAGCAATCCTTTAGGTACTCTAGGTGCTAAAGATGATACCATAATGAGGAATGGTTGGAACTTGAGTGCCTTGTCTGGAAACATGCTAGAGTTGAAGACTCGGGAGGAATTCAAAGTGCAGCTCGAAGCAGGGGATGACAAAGCTGTGCTGAAAGTTGAAGATTACCTAAAGCAGAGAATTAACTACATTAAGGAATTCTAGCAGGAGCACTGCTTAATACATGATGTGGAGAGAGAGGGCTTTGGCCTAAATGAAGATGGCAAGAAGGGTGGTGCTAGAAGTAATCAGTTGGTTTGTCACTGGAGTTTGACAGGAAGCCATTTTGGCAGGAAGCCAGCCATGTGTCCAAAAGCAAGTATTGACTTGTAGTAAGCTTGTAGATAAAGGTAGGACTGTGACTGGAAGATGTTGCTTGATTGGTAATAAGTGCAACATGAGTCAAAGAAAAAGTTGCATTTAAATGAACAGGTTTCAGGCAGAAAATTGATTGGGAAGAACCAGCTGTCTAGTCATTGTTCAATAATGGGAACCTCTGCATGTGTTGTCATGAACAAAAAGGCTTCAAAGAGAGGGTATTGCTTTCAACACTGAGAAGCAAGACCATCATCTAGGGAGAGTGGAATGGCGATAATAGTGGCCATCATAGGTAGGAGTTGATGTAGGCTGTTCTATTAAATATCACAGTCCAATCCTTGACCCTCTGTTAACCTCAAGAACTATGGACCGCTTTCCAACTTTGTTCTAAGATCTCCGTATAATACATTCAGCTTTCTCTTGTAGTTGTAAGCTACTCAGCTCCCAATTACATGAGTTGCTATCAATATAATAAATGTTCTCTGTTGAAATTAATGTAGGTTTTAAAAAGTAAAATGTTTTCAATACAAATTCATTACTTCCCCAGGCTTCGCTGTTCTGATGCAGCTTTTCAGACAATACATAAAGTGAGGCAATCAATAACTGCTCAGAGACTGAACAGGAGAAGTTAATTTTAGAATTCTTCAGGGAAGGATTAGTGTGCAGACACACATGAACAGGCTACAATAAATGTAATTGGTTTGTATTTTAGAATATATATATATATATATATATATATATATATATATATATATATATATATATATATATATATATATATATTTAGATTAAGGATTTCAGTGTTTCTACGGTAATGTTTAAAGCCCTTTGGTGATATACTATTATTTTTTTTGCAGAGGAAACCTCCGTATAATTGCCAGGAGGCAATAGCTCCACTAATACATTTTCAAGATACAGTATTTAAGTAGAATGAGAATGTTGTTTGAGGTTTGGCTATGTAACTAATTTAGAAGTCTAGTATGACAGACGAAAACTTTGCTTTCAAGAATCTCATGAAAAAATGAATTTTATTTAGAAATTATTACATAATAATGAAGCAGAGAGTGCAAAGAATCAACAAATATTTTGAAAGTGAAAATCCAAGTATGTGTATCAATACCTTTTATTTTTGAAATTATAAAGACACAAAAAGATGAAAATATTACACCTGGAGTTTAGAAATGCAGTGCTTTAGGAAGTGGAAAATAAGATGTGAATTTAAACAGCAATGTGATGCAGTGAATGAGTAAAAGTTTTGAATGATCTCAGTGCACAAAATATAAGAATGAGTTCACATTTCCCTTTGAAAATTTCCTCATGCACCAAAAGATTATATTGTTTATTGAGTTGAAATCGAGAAGTAATCTAGATATAACTGGAACTGTGATGTACTTTTACCTTCTCTAAGAAGAAAGATTGAGATAAATGTTATCATTTGAACTTCCTGCTTGAGGGTATTTCTGTGAAATGATGCACCTTATTGCAAACAGACCTACAGTTTTTTTTTTTCAAATGTTCAGTGTTCTGTCAACTAGAATGTTCATAACTGCACTCATAGCCAAAGCTTCTTTACCAACACAACTGCTGCAGACACGCAGGTATAACGGCATTATCTTTATAAACAAACACTTATGCTATTACTTATTACTGTATTCTATGTTTATGTAACTGAAAATGAATTTATGTAGAAATCTTTGCTGGCAACATTGGAGAACAAAAGTTCCTATAGGTACGAAATTCTACATACTTTTGAGGTTTCCAAATATTCTCAACACCATGCCACTGCTCCATTGTCGCTGTGACAAGATAGTGATGCAGCTAATATTTATACATATAGAAATATATATATATACTGTATATGTATACTGTAAATGTATAAAGTTGAAAGATGAATAATGCATGTATGCTTTGTGAATATTATGAACACAGATGTTGTATAGAAGCATGTGCTAGAATCATATTGTTATAATCATTATGTATGAAGCCTTGATAGCCTTTGTATTGTATTATGAATAGCTGTTGTTACAGCCACTGTACAGGTAATGTTACAAGAGTTCTTTTTGCACATTCGTTTTCAATTGGAAACTTTTCTTCTAATTTCAGTCATTTTTTGTCCATTTAATGACATATCATTTATATTCTGAATCCATTACTCTTATACTCTCACCAGTTGGTCAAATGATACTATGTATTAATAGGTATTTGACCTCAGTCCATTAAAGAAAACACATTAAAAGATATAATAGAGTATTCAAGATTAGTTCAGTTAAAAAGCTGTTGTCATTATTAAGTTATTTGTTTAGGGTTTTGTCGGTATGAAGGGTATTATTTGGATAACGTACTTGGTTTATTATTTCACTTGTATATTATATATGCGGTCACATTGATTTCTGCCAGGTTTGCAGTTCTCAAGTTTGCATACTCTTGGTAATGAATTGGATGTTATTTATTAAATTTTCATATTGATTCACCATTGTCTTTAGTTTATTTTAGTAAGAGTGAATTTTAACATCATATTTATTTTGATTGTAGAAATATCATTTCCAATTGTTGTACCATTCCTAACATATGTGTCATTGTGAGCTGTAAATTGCTGCCTTGTGTCTCACTGAGTTGAATTTTGGTTGAGAATGAGGTTTTTTTTGGAGATGAAGGATCAGGTAATTTAGTAAATGAGGATTAATTTAGAGCTTACAACTGTCAAGGGGTTAAGGAACAAACATAATATTTTATGATTTTATCTTTAGTTCTTATTCAATTATGTATTTGTATGCAAGTTAGTTTTTTTTCGTTTTATTCATTGGTTACATTAACATGAGCTGATAATCATTGCAGTTTATGTACAGAGTAGGGAAAACTGAACAGACATCAGACATTAGTGCCTTTTAAGCAAATAATTTTTTTCATATCAGTTATGTTTAGTGAATTACACTCCTTTTAACCAAAGGTGACAGTTGTCAGGATGTGAGATGATGACTAACAGTGTGTTATGAACTTCTTGTTCACTCATTTGAGCTTTTTAAGAGAGAAATCTAAGACTTGGTTTTAACTTTTCAAAACCCATTATATCTTTTTTCTATATCAGAAGCCAAGCATAATATGAATCCTTTTGTTACTCAGCAGTAAAATACGGTATTTAAAACTGGAATTTTTTATTATATCCCTGACTAAGAGAGCTACTGGTATATTAGTATAGAAAAATCTATAGATATCATTAAAATGACTAGTACAAATTTATATTTTCTAAGTTGAGGTAATTGAAATTTCTTAGTTTCATATGTAACCAGAGAATATTAAGGATAGTTATTGATCTTTTTTTATATCAATTTTATCCGTATGATAGGTTTAAATTCTATATTCTGTAAAAAAGTATTTTTCATGTGTGTTTTTACGTCTTGTTCTGTATCATTTAAAAACCTTAAGGATATTTAGTAATCTCCGAGTCATCCTTGCATTATAGATTTTTTTAATGAGGAAAGTGGAAGTTAATGTAAAGTGCTTTCTTTATATAAAGTAACACTCAATTACAGATGTTGGACTGTTTTTTAATTTGTACTTCTCTTATCTATACAAACTGGAGTCCTTAAATTAATTATATCATTTTGGTGCAAGCTGAAATCAGTTGCTAAAGGATGGATAACAAGACGTAATCCAACTGGGTAGGGAGCGGGGCGAGGAGCCCTGTCCTCTTTCTAGCCATATATTCTTATCTTTTGGTTTGACCTTTTAGCTCAAGACTTGAAAGAGTGGTTGAGGAGGGAAGTTGATCTGAAAGGACTCTGGTTTTTATTACTAGGAAAATCACAAATTAATTTGAAAATTTGTGATTGTTCCCATACTAACAAACCTTTCATTATTTATGTGGGTATTCTTTCAGCACCAGCTGGAAGTAGCCATTAGACTTTAATTGTGAGGTGGCAACCCTGCCTAACCACTTAGCAGGTAGGCAGGTGGTGAATAGGGGTTACCCAGCTGCCTCTATATATACTCTCACATCTGTGAGAAGTCACTTTTTCTTTTGGCTCAGTAGAGATCAGACATGTCCGTTCTCCTCATGACTGTCATTGGACCTTTTGATTTTTGCTTTCTCTTTTCAGGTGTGCCTGTCCTTTTTCTGCGATCGCCTTCATCATGCAAACATGTCCAGGGCGAGGAGGTGCCGCGTGCGGGACCTTCATGTCATCGTTGGAGACCGACCCGTACTCTCTGTGTCTTAAGTGTCAAGGGCATCGTTGCGAGCAGGGTTCGCCCTGCGGAGAGTGTAGAGAGTGTTCTGCCTCCCAATAGGACAGGTTTGGAAGGCACAGGAAGAAGACTAAGCACGATCGTTCTAACTCGGGCGAACGGGACGCGTTGTTCTTCTTGCACCCCCAAATCTCTCTCAAAAGCTCCTCCTTGCGCGCTCTCACTAGGGACGAGCTAGCAGAAGCACAGATTGATCATCTTCTAGCCTTTTTCCCTTGCAGATTTGTTTCAGGTGTGGTCATCCTTAGGGATTTCAGGACCCCCTTCGAAGGAGGAGCTGCATCTCCTTCTTCAGCATGGTGCCACGAGGGAACTTTCTCCGGAGCCATCGACATCTCGCGCTCGTGAGTTGTGCAAGGTCCAACTGTTGCCTTCCATGCGTGGACGAGGTGATCGTTTGCGTTCGCCTCACCAACGTCGCTCTGCTGACGATGAACCCTCTCTCTATCCTGGGACCTCATCATCCCTTAACCTTCAACCCTCTGTTTCTTTGCAGAGGAACCCTTAGCTTGCAGGTGATGATCTTCCGGGGATCAGCACGCCTTCCATCAGCAGCGCTAGGGGACGAGCATCGCCATCGCCATCGTCTCGCCCTTCTGGAACTACTTCTGATCGTCGTTCGTGCCAATTGGAAGATTGTAATGATTGTAGGTCATCACGATCAGAGCGCTCTTCACCTAGAAGACACTCACGCTCTAGAGCTTCGCACTCACGAGACCGTAGGTCTCAACGCACGTGCATCTTCATGAGGACAAGTCTCGCGATAGCGTTACTTCACGATTGCGAGCAAGGTCTAAACCTAGGTCCAGACGCTCGCGTTCCAGATTGTCTCGATCTAGATCACGAGGACGGTACTCGCGCTCGCTAGGACGACGCTCACAATCACAAGGTCGGCATTTGCGCTCACGAGTGTATCGTTTGCGAGATAGGCACTTGTGACATTCACGCCATTCTCGAACGAGAGCTAGACTTTCACGTTCACGAATATCATGATCATGAACCGCGTGTTCGCAATCAAGGTGTAGATGTTCCTCGCCTAGAGGTAAAGGTAGGCGTACGAACAGTCCATCAGCACTTAGCCCCTCAACCAGACCTTCCAAGCACTTAGCCCCTCAACCAGACCTTCCAAGCGACATCGGACGGAACCTGATGATGAACTTGACCACTCCTCAGACAGGTGCCCAGCTAAACCCTCAGTGCCTTTCACAGCCCGGGGAGTCTTAGGTAAGTGCTCACCTATGCGATTCTCGGAGACGCGTCCCAATGTGGTGCAATCTCCTTCTAGAGTAGTCCCTACTCGGAGGACTCCTCTGCCGATTTCGTCGGACATAGGTGCTCCTCTGAGGCAGCAGCAAGGCTTTCGACATTACTCTTCCTCTGTGGCTCCTAGTGTTCCTGTTATTTGCACTTCTCGCAAAATGCATACATTGGCGCATGAAGTTCGAGATTTTGCATGTGAATCTCGCAATTTCACGAGGAAATCAGTAAACTTTGGAACGATTTGCGATTAGATGTGTTAGAATCGCAAGCAAGTGCGGATCCTACACCTTCCTCTCGCCCTTCTGCGTCTTCCACCTCCAGCGGAAGGCCAACACCCTTCCCAGAAGGATTCAAGGAGCCTCCGAGTGGTCAGTGAAACATCAAATGGCCAACACAAAGTCTTAACCTCGTGTGGTTTGCCAATGATAGACCTGTTCGTGACGTCCCTCAACTGGAAACTTCCGGTGTACTACTCGCCAGTACCAGATCCCCAGGCCGTATGGCAGGACACCTTCCAACACCACTGAGATAACGTGGACATCTATGCATTCCCTCCCTCTTCCTAGCAAGAAGGCTTCTAAACAAGGTAAGGGCATTACAAGACCTCTCTATGATCCAAACCTTTCTACATCTGCTGACAAAGGTACAGGGGGAGCTCCTTCCACTTCCCAATCTACTCAAACAACCACATATAAAGTTATATCATAGGGCAGCAGCTCTGCTAGGGTTTTACGCCTGGAGGTTATCCAGCAACTCCTCTTGGCTAGAGGCTTTACACAACCAGTTGCAAAAAGAATATCAGAATACTTCTAGGAGTCGTCTTCCGCCATCTATCAAGAAAAGTGGGCTATCTTTATGGTTAGTGTCGTTGAAGGGGTATTGCTCCTGTTCAGTGCCACTATCCCAGTAATAGCAGAGTTTTTCTTGTACTTCAGAGAGGAAAACTTAGCAGAGCTTTTCTTGTATCTCAGAGAAGAAAAACTCTGTTGGTAGTAGGTTGGCCAGGGCACCAGCCACCCATTGAGATACTACCACTAGAAAGTTATGGTGCCTTTTGACTGGCCAGACAGTACAGGACTACATTGGATCCTTCTCTCTCGTCACAGTTCATTTTCCCTTTGCCTACACATACACCGAATAGTCTGGCCTATTCTTTACATGTTCTCTGTCCTCAAACACCTGACCACACTGAGATCACCAAACAATTTTTCTTCACCCAAGGGGTTACGACACTGCAATTGTTCAGTGGCCACTTTCCTTTGCTAAGGGTAGAAGAAACTCTTTAGCTATGGTAAGCAGATCTTCTAGGAGAAGGACACTCCAAAATCAAATCATTATTCTCTAGTCTTGGGTAATGCCATAGCGTCTGTAACATGGTCTTCCACTGTCTTGGGTTAGAGTTCTCTTGCTTGAGGGTACACTCGGGCTCACTATTCCATCTAATTTCTCTTCCTCTTGTTTTGTTAAAGTTTATATAGTTTATGTAGGAGATATTTATTTTAATGTAACTCTTCTTAAAATATTTTATTTTTCCTTTTTTTTCCTTTCCTCGCTGGGCTATTTTCCCTGTTGGACCCCTGGGCTTATAGCATCCTGCTTTTCCAAATAGGGTTGTAGCTTAGCAAGTAATAATAATAATAGGTCTCGGTGGTGAAAGGGTACCGCTCAGCCATGATTGAACAGAGTCAACATTTCTTCCTCGACGGAATTGTCTCTGCTAATACAAAGTTTCAAGAACATTTACCCTCAACCAGAAGTCAGACTTACTCCTTAGAACGTAGTTCGCGTACTACGAGCCCTGAGAGGAGCACCTTACGAACTGCTTCATCAGTCATCAGATAGTGACTTGACCCTTAAGACAGTTTTCCTGTTAGGCCTGTCGTCTGTTGAGAAAGCCAGCAAGCTACATGGTCCATCTTATGATATCCCCTGTTCTAGGGGATTGGGGCAGGTAACACTCAACTTCGTCCCTGAGTTTGTTGCTAAGACTCAAAATCCGGCTGTAGTGGTTCCTAGATTCGGGCCCTTCCGGATTGAGTCTCCGTTCAGTAACCAATTATCCAGATCAGCTGTTATTATGCCCTGTGAGGGTGCTGAAGAGGTATCTAGAGCAAACCACAATACCCCGCCCACAGGTCAACCGACTGTTTGTGAGTATTGGCAGAGTCAAGAGGAGGCTCACCAGGAACACAATCTCTGCCTGGCTTCAACAAATGATTGAACAAGCCCTACCCTCGAACTCCACTCCTCTTTACTGTTGACCGAGAGCTCACAACATGGGGAATGTTAGCAAATCACCGGTGTTGAAGAAGAACTATTCTGTAATGCAAGCAACACAAGAAGGTGTGTGGGAACTCCTAACAACCTTCACAGCCCATTACCTGCAAGACATAACCAACAGGAACCTGGATACCTTTTCGATAGGTCTTGTGGTGGCTGCACAAAACTTGGTCAGAAACACCTCAGCTCCTTCGTATAATAAATAGCAGTCGGTCGAGGGAAGACATTCCCAGTAGTAAGTCTAGAATAAATGAGTAAGTGACTGGCCTCTTCATTCTTCATTCCGAGAAACTCTGCAAGCTGACATCCTCTGACTGCAGGTGGGTAACGTTGTCCCTTGTGTAACCTAGTATATATGGATATATATGTTTTATGTCCCTGACCTCCAGGCAAGGCGGTGTCTGGCATTGTCTAGGTTATTTGCAGAGCTTAGCTTCAAAGTTTCTCTTACCTGGCCAAGTCACAATGCTTAGTTTGTGCACCATCACACAGATTGCTTAGGCAGTTATCTCTCACTATTCTGAGGTTATCGAGGTGACATGGTATCTAGAAAGCTTGTGTGAAGCACAGATGCTCACCCTTAGACAGGAACCAGCCAGTTGTCTGAGGACTTCCGACCACATAATAGTGAGTCCACTGTAAAGACCGAAAGGGTTTGTATCTAGTGCCGAAACAAATGACAAATTTTGAAATAATTTGTATTTTTCCTAACTACAAACCTTGACCTCTTTACACATACTTGACCTATCCATCATCTATCCCCAAAGAATTCCTGCTTTCAATTCAAAAGTGATGCCAATGGTACCAGTGCGGGTATGAGCAGGGTGGCTGCTCTTCTCCAATGACTATTAACACAAAGGGCCTCAGTTATATTTTACCAGTCATCTCTATTTTGAGCTTTTAAATCTATGCTTCTCCATTTACCATCTTCTACTTCATGTTCCATAGTCCTCAGCCATGTATGCATGGGTCTTCCAACTCTTCTAGGGCCTTGTGGAGCCCAGTTGAAAGTTTGATGAACTAATCTCTCTTGGGGAATGCGAAGAGCATGCCCAAACCATCTCCATCTACCCTTCACCAT
>NC_090765.1:2500-175000 GCF_036898095.1 Palaemon carinicauda | reverse complement strand
GTGAGAGATGAAGGAGAATGATCTTGCGTCTAGAGACCATTCCGACTCTATCGGGCTTGTCCGAGATAGAGCATCCGCTGTCACGTTGCGGAATCCTTGTAGGTGAACTGCAGACAGGTGCCATTTCTTCTTCTCTGCCAGACGGAAGATTGGGAGAAGCACCTGATTTATCTGGGGCGATCTTGAGCCTTGGCGATTGAGACATCGAACTACCACCGAGTTGTCTAGGGTTAGACGAATATGGATCGAGGGAGGCGGGGAGAGTTTCTTCAGAGTTAGAAGGACCGCCATGGCCTCCAAGATGTTGATGTGAAATGTCTTGAACAGGGGAGACCATGTGCCTTGAGCCTGTTTTTGGTGGGAGTGACCTCCCCAACCCTCCAGCGAAGCGTCCGTGTGGATGTTGAGTGATGGAGGTGGGTGTTGAAGAGGAATGGACCTTTTCAGGACCTTTGCTTCCGACCACGGCTTGAGGAGAAGTCGAAGTCTGTTTGGGAGCCGTCTCTTGAGGTCTCTTCGAGCGATGGATGCAGAACGTCTCCAGACTCCCGCGGCATCCTTTAGCTGTGCACGAAGCACTGGGTTTGTTACCGAGGCAAACTGTAAAGAGCCTAAAACTCGTTCCTGCTGGCGTCTTGAGATCCGCTTGGATTTCAGTAGTCGCTTGACAGACCCTGCTATTTCCTTCCTTTTCTTCTGGGGAATGGAAAGGCGGTGTGACTGAAGGTTCCATTGGATTCCTAACCATTGGAACTTCTGAGCTGGAGAGAGGCGAGATTTCTTCACGTTTATCTTGAATCCCAGGTGTTCTAGGTACTGGGTGACTTTGCTGCAGGATTTTAAACAATCCTCGGGCGATGGAGCCCAGACTAGCCAATCGTCGAGGTAGGCCATCACCTGGACGTCTCGGAGGCGGAGCTGTTGTACTATGGCGTCCGCCAGCTTTGTGAAGATCCGAGGGGCCACATTGAGACCAAAGGGCATGGCCCTGAAGGCGTAGCTTTTCCTTTGGAGTCGAAATCCTAGGTAGGAGGAAGCGTGATGGTTCATTGGAACGTGCCAGTAGGCATCCGCCAGGTCTATGGAGACCGTGTAGGAACCTCGAGGCAGAAGGGTCCTTATCTGTTGAAGAGTCAGCATCTTGAACTTGTCGTTCGCTATGAACTTGTTGAGGGGGGATAAGTCCAGAATGACTCTGAGTTTGTCGGAGTCTTTCTTGGGGACACAAAACAGTCTCCCTTTGAACCTGGTGGACTTTACCTTCCTTATCACCTTCTTGTTCAAGAGATCTAGGACATATTCTTCCAGAAGGGGGGTTGATTGTTGGAAGAATTGCTGGAATGTTGGGGGTGGTTGAGTCCAACTCCAGCCTAGACCCTTCTTGATGATGCTGTGTGCCCAGGGATCGAAGGTCCAACGATCCTGGAATTGGCGGAGTCTTCCTCCCACCGGAAGCACTTCATTGCTTCTGTTGTCCCGAGAGCTTACTGCCTCGGCCGCTAGCTCCCTTTCCTCCTCTGCCTCTGGAGGGACGGGGAGACCCGTCTCTGCCTGCACCTCTGCTTGAGCCTCTACCTTTGGGACGAAAGGTAGTCGTCTGTTGCTCGAAAGCAGGGGTGAAAACCGGTGACTGTGACAAGACCGGTTGGGTGACCAGCTGGAAGGTCTGCTGTGGCTGAGCTGCCACTTGGGGAGTAGCGGGTCCCGGAAACTGTCGTCTTTGTTGACGTTGCTGGGGTTTCTGTTTGGAGGATTTCCTCTTAGTTTGAGGTCCGTCGTCCTGGGAGGATTTCCTCTTCTTTGACATGCCCCACTTGTGGAGAAGGTTCCTGTTCTCCGTGGCGGCTTTGTCAGTAATCTCTTTCACGAGGTCAGAGGGAAAGAGGTGTTTACCCCAGATGTTGGAGGAAATCAGCCTCCGGGGTTCGTGTTTCACAGTGGCACCCGAGAACACGAATTCACGACAGGCTCTCCGAGCCTTCATGAAGTGGTACAAATCCTTCACCAGGGTTGCCATGTGGGATTTGGCGAGTACCATGTAGTGGTCTGGGACTCTGGTGTCACAAGCCATGACGTCAAGTTGGACCTGGTGGGACATGGATGCTGCGAGCCTCTCCTTCGTATCTTGTTCCCGACGAAGGAGGTGGTCGTTGAGTTTCGGGAGGTCTTCGTTGAACTGACGTCCGGCTACTTCAGGATCTAGCTTTCCCACCACGAAAGTGTGCTGGATATCCTTCCAGCGTCCAGCGTCGGGGGGAGTCACTATGGAGAAGGGTCTGCACTCCTCCAGTGCAGGGCAGGGTTTTCCTTCTTCCACAGCCTTTAGGCACGCAGCGAAGGCCTTTTCCATGAAAGGAAGGACTGCATCGTCGGGAGCGACGTAGGTAGGGTGCTTCTTGCTCAGGGCCGGAAGCTTAGAGCAGGTAAGACCCCCACTTTTAAATGTGTTGGCTAGCATAGCCTGGGCCTTCGGTCTCTTCTTTAGAGGCAGGTTCAGAACGGAGCCAGACGTAACAGTCTGGGTAGGCCTCGAAATTTGGGAAGTACTCCACATCTTCCAGGGGGACCGTGCCGATCTTATCGCTGACAAAGATCCTGCCGGTCGCGATAACCATATGCTCAGCATACCTCCAAGGGTTGGCGTGTGAGCATGCAGGGAGATCCTTAACCGAGATCTTCTTCGGTTCTTTGGATCCCATCATGGACCTGATGAACTCTTGATTTTCTTTCAGCCTGTCGTCCATAATGGCCTTGATCATCCGGAACATCTCTTGGGCGGATGGAATGGGTCCTGGGGTAGCGGAGGTAGACGGGAGACACTTCCGTCGGTGTAGGAGTAGGGGCGGTGATGGAAGGAGGAGCGACCTCTTGCTCCGACTCGGTGTATTCCACCTGGTCCTCTTCCTCTTCCGCACCTTGGGCCATAAGGGTCTTCTCCGTGCCCTCCGAAATATCCGACATGTGTTCGTCGTTCTCGGAATCCAGGTGGCACTCGTGCATGGACTGGGCCATGACTACGTCTGGTTCCACCGTAATTTGGACAGTGGGAATCAATTCTTTGGGCACCACAGAATCGGGGGAGGCCTTTGGGAACAGAAGGGACCTTATTTCTTCGGTGGCCAGGTACGGTCCAGTGGCATTCTTTTGGAAGCCACGCACCCACTTGCGTAGCTTATCCCGAGAAGTGTCCCTGACCTCCGCTGAGGGAGGATTATGGAAGGCATCGACTAGGCGAGCCTGGCAGACCGTACAGTTCTGCGGGTCCCAGAACTTCAAATCCCCTTTCTTGTTGGCACAAGGGGCGTGAGTCCTACACGCCGTATGCCCGTAGAAGTGCGGGCGTTTCACAGCGCAGAAGTCGTAGTCACACTTCATCTTCTCCTCCTGTGGAAGAAAGAGAAAAAGAGTATGGGGGAGTCATAAGAATGGCTCTAAAACTAAGTTAATATTAATCATTAATTTTAACTTGATAAGGGGTGTGATGCACAGAGGAAGGGTTGAGATAGAATAGGAACATACTCCGTGCATCCCGCCCGGCTGGTTACTGTAACCTTCATCCTTGGACAATCCGAGGTGACCGAAGGCACAGGATAGAATTCCAGTAGAAGTCCATAGGGCAGATAGAATTCTATGGGAATTGTCAAGGATATAAGGTTGGGACTGAGGTCACTCAGTTCCAGATTAGGGGACTAAAAGATCCCATAGGGTAACGGCTTCCAGCAACCAGCCGCGCTAGGATACACGCAGCAAGCTGAAAATCTGTAAATGCAAGAAGACAGCATGATTACCAATAGAGCAGTAATAAGATACTGATCCATTTACGTAAACAAGCCATCTGGTTGCAGTGTAGGGCTATCAATATCAGATGATAGCTAGTCGAGGGGGGTGCAAGTCGCCTTGACGCCTCCGGAGGGTTCCAGCAGACCGCCGGCACGCCGGAGGCCGCTCCAGCAGAGTTTCTGGCATTAGGACAGACAATATAAAAGTCAAGAGTAATACCAGGGTGGCGGCCGCTGGCACAGCGCCGGCACGCCGGCAGAGGGAGCGGCGGCTCCGGCAGCCGGAGGTTGCCGGTTTGGTGACAGGAACAAGGATGTTTATAGCAGAACCGGACTGCCGGCAGTGGATGCCGGCACTCCGGGGGCCGGCCGGCGGGCGGACGACCAAGCTATGAGGAAGGAGGGAGATCCATCGGCTGGAAGCCGGCGGCGGGCGGCAGTCCCCCGGCACACGGAGGACTGGCGGCCGAGGGGATATGGAATGAGTCACCAAGGTAGGAGGTGGGTATCACCGACAGTGGAGGCGGCAAGGGACCGGCACCCGGATAGTGAAAGAGACAGAAGGGGGGATGTAGGGGTCCGGTCATGGACTCCCAGACATCCCCCCTGAGTGGGTGTACCCATGATAGAGGCTGACTCTATCACCCAGAAGCAGGGGCCGCAGAGGACCGGGAGCTAAGGTATCCCAAGGGAGGGCTATGGGACACCCAGGTGGGGGGGGAGACCCCTGCATACAGAACACATCCAGTGGCTAACTCCATAGGACACTATGAAGGGTATATGTACCAGAGCGGACTGCACACAAAAGATCAAGGTAGCCCTATCACTCCACCCTAAGGAGGAGTTGTAGGACAGGGGACAGATGGGTATAGACTAACCTAAGTATAGGCTAGGCCATACAAGAGATAGGTGGGGAGGGGAGAAGAGAAGGGTCTTCCATGGAGGGGGTTCTGTACCAGAGCAGCCACTAAGGAAGGGAGGACACTCCCTAGCCTAAGGTAAGGCAGCTTGACTGAAAACGGTGCATGGGTATAGTTTCAGCAAGGAACAGAATTAACCCCTCCAAAACCTAACCTAGAGCAGGGATGTACATCCTGAACTAGGAAGGATTGAAGACATATCGCTATTGCAGGAAAGTCGTAGACCTAGCCCTAGCAATAGAGGAAGGACTAGCCGTTCCTCACTCTCAGGCGCAACCCTAAGGGGGGATCATTCCCTTAGGGAGGACAGAGAGGCGATAAAATACTCTGATAATAGCTTGATCCCCTTACGTGGTAGGGGGAGCAAGGCTACACAGAGGGAATGCCCTAGGGCAGGGGGATGAAGGAAGCATATAGGGGTCCTACATGTAGGTTAGGTTAGAAAGGCACACTAACTAACCTATCCCCTATATGGTCCCTGAAGGCGAAAACACTTGCATCACAGTCAATAGTATTGTAAAATAATGCCACTATCTTCATAAATAAGCCTAGGATCACTGATAATTATCATGCATGAACACTGATATAGGCGCTCTGGCCTGGGGGCTATAGTAGCCAACTGGTATGGGGTCAATCGATGACCGGTAAAAAAGCGTCAAAACAAGATATAAAAGTTCCTAGCTATGAAGACTAAATAAACTAATAGTATCGATTAGTAAATAAGGCCGGAAGCGTTGTTGAGGCTAACTAAATAAGGCATGCAGAACAACAACGACGCCATAAAATGGCGGGTCCGGTTGAGGCACAGCTCTGCCACAAAACATCAAATATCTCGAAAAGTAAAATTTACTTTACGGTCAGTGCTTAACTAAACAATACTGGAACCTTGTACTCAACTTTCCAGAAGAAGGCGAGGCCGAAGGTAGCGACATGATAAAGATGCAAGTCGATAAAGTAAGCACAGGGAAAATCCGTCTAAGTAAGGCGAGCTACTATGCAAAGGATAAAGACGGACGTGACGTCATTTAGCAATGGCGCCCGTTTGTTTACGTCTCGAGTACCAAAAGTAGCCACGGACGAGATTAGCTGTGGAACGGCTCCCAGCTATTCTCCGCCCTTACACACCGAAGCATTAACTCTGTTCGGGGTGTAGATAGCTATGTGGCGCGTTAATACATGCGTCCCCTGTTGATATACGATGTCTTAAAAGGGAAACCTTTATGATACTCGCTCCAGAAGTTAGAATTCTGTGATAACCTGTGGTTAAATTCTCTGGGAATATCTTAGTAGTTATTTACCCAAGGAAGCTACCAAAAAGGAACCTTCCATCAGGACGCCATGGCTTGAGCCCAAATATATATATATATATATATATATATATATATATATATATATATATATATATATATATATATATTCTTACAAAACTGGTCTAACATATGAGTAGATTATTTTATTCACATATTTCATTTGTGTATTTAAGAGATGTATAGCCAGCTCGTAACGTAAGTTCCACTCACGTAGGATTAAATAATGTAAATAAATTAGATAAGACTTTCATCATTCCTTTAGTTGTATTGTCATTCAGTTCCGTATCTATAAATATACGTTATTTTAAAGAATTAAATTTTCATTTCGTGTAGTTTTGTTACGAAGTGTTATGTAATTTTGTTAAAAAAAGTATGCTGTATGACAAACGCTCGGGATTGCACCATGTTTCCACGTGGTTGGTAAATGCATGAAGATTCTAGACTAAAAATCCTTTTTTTTTTTTAATGTTACTAGAGGAGGTGGGCATAGTTAGCTGAGAGAATTGCCACGCAAGTGACGATAGTACCCTACTTCCATAATGCCAAGTTGGCAACCTTGACGCCGCTAGACCAGGCCCCTACGCTTCTAGAAAGCCAAGCTGGGAGATTCTGGAATGAATAAGTTGCTATGTAAGAGCTTAGCAATGCTTGGGAGCGAGAGAAATCCAGCCTGACCCTCAAAAAGTGCCAATGTCTGCCAGTCTTCTATCCTGCCACTACATAATTCCTCTCAGACGTGAATAGTGATTTCTCTCTAACGTATTCCACGTATAGTGTTGTTCAAACGTTGGTGATATTATCATGATTATTTCAAAAGTGAAGTGTGTTAATGTAGCCTAAGTGAATTTATATTGGAAAGTTTTTGTAACTGGCCTGTGAGATTAGGTTAAACAGAGAAGTGTATATATTTTTGTTTAACCGTATGGTAACCTTGTGAGCCTCAGGACGTAAGAGTAACAGTTACGTATATGTAAGTGTAATTTTGATTTATTTTCTAGTGTGAGAATGTCAACTTTTCTCATTAATTGTCAAAATTAGTTATTTTTATTATTAATTTCTAGTGAAACAAGTGATTGTATAATTTTTATGAAGTATCATTTTGTCTTAGTCCGAGGTTTAGTTCAGATTTAGTATTTCGAGTGATTTATTTTTGGTGCAAATTTTTTCGAAATTTTTATTTTTTATCAAATATATTTTTGTAGTGTGTATTATTGTTAGGCTGGGAGGAACGTAGAGAGTAGAGGTCCCCTTTTTGTTTTTTGTTTCTTTGTTGATGTTGGCTACCCCCCAAAATTGGGGGAAGTGCCATGGTATATGTATGTATGTATGTGTATTATTTCAATCACCAATACTTATCTCAGTGCTTTGCTTGTATCCCCTGACTAAGAGTCGAAGTAAGAGGATGATTTAAGAATAGTTCCAGTTGAAAGTAAAGTAATCACCAAGTTTTACTTTGAGTGTAAAGTAAAGAGACCTTTAGATATTCAGTGTTCATATATATTATTGTCTCATGTGTATCAAATTGTGTAATATAAAGCAGATGAATTGTGGGGCTCGGAAATTTACATAATTCGCTAGTCATAATATATATTTTTTGGTGCCCAGACCTTGGGATCGATCGAAATCTGTTTTATATATTGGTAAGAACAGGGCAGTGTTTTTCATTAAAGGTTTGACCAGTTTAGTGTTGATAGTATTCTGCGTAGTGATAAGATATATTTTTTGGAGAGGTATAATTTTTTTATAAAACACAAGGTGGCACAGTTGAAGGTACAGGAGTTTATGGAGAACCCAATTGCGCAGGAATTGTCGGAAGCTAATGTAATCAAAGCTCAGTGGCTGCTATTTTAATGACATGTAATGGCCATGCAACTGGTGGAATGATTAAAGCCCAGATCAAGTGTCTACCCTTAGAACTGTTGATAATCACAGGAAAGTTGCCAGAAGAAGATATTGCAGCAGCACGTGACGTTTTGGAGAAAGCTGAAGCTGAATTCCTAGAGAAGCAAGTATCAAGTGACCCACAGACTGACGGAATAAAAGCAGAAACGAATATAAAGGGTGAGATTAGACGAATTGCAACGGAAGGGAAGAAGCCAAAGAGATTACAAAACATGCGAGGGAAATGGAAGCAAGAGAAATTGCAAGATGGGAAGAAAGAAAGAGAGAGAGAAGAAGCAAGACAAGAAGAAAGAGAGAAGGAAGAGCCAAAAGAAATATCACGACATGTGAGGGGAATGGAAGCAAGGGAAATTGCAAGACGGGAAGGAGAGGGAGAGAAGAAGCACAACATGCAAGGGAGTTGTAGCTGTTGAATGCTCGTGCAAGGTCGGCAACGCAGACAGAGGTGGCCCTGCTATGCAAGATCCCGTGTTTAATGTGATGAATGCCCAGAGGTTAATTCCAAAATTCGCAGAAACATCTCCCGACGAGTTCTTCAATCATTTTGAAACAGTTGCATCGACGATGGAATGGCCTGAAGATAAATTGTCTGTGTTATTGCAGTGTCCTTATTGGGAAAGGACACAGTTCTTATCTTGCCTTGTCTCAGGACCAGAGGAAGGAGTACAGTATCATGAGGTGAAGAGGAGCATGTTATAAGTGTGTCAGATGACTCCTGAATATTGTAATGAAAAGTTCCGAAGTTTACGGAAGGACAAGAAAATAATTTTCCTTGATTACGCTTATAAAGTACTACGATGTTTTGAATGATGGATAGAGGCTCCTAACATGAGAGAAATGGCTGATTTAGAAGAATTGATGTCCAGGAATAATATTTACGAGGAATTCCTGAACATATTTGAACAAACTTGAGAGGGAGAGAGGTGAAGAAACTTGATAAAGCCACTTCGCTGGGTGAAGATTATAATATCAGTTGTAAACCCTCCTCTGGTATAAAGTTTCAATTGACGTTCTGACCAAATGTCAGGTATTCGCTGAACCGTGGAAGCCAGTTCAGTAATAACTATGTGAACAAGTTCAATAGTTACAGCGGAAGTACCACTGGTACTGTTCCAGAGCAGAAAACGATATTACCCAAGCAACAATCGTCGAATCTTCCTCCCTCAGATATTGTGACAGACATGCAGAAGGTTAATATTGTCTGTTTTAAGCGAGGCAAGAGAGGCCATATCAGTAAGGAATGTTGGTCTAACCAACCAAAATCAGTCGCCCAAGTGGTTAAGGATAATTCCACTTCACAGAATGCAAAGACGAAGAAACAATCGGGAAAGGACGAAGAGGAAAATAAACTAGCTAAAGTTTACACGACGAACAAGACAGCCCCAAGCAGTGTGGATGCCTTTAAACTGTATATTTATGAAGGTATGTTAGCAGCAATAGATGGGAGTGAGGAAACCCCGGTCAAGATATTGAGCGACACAGGTTGTATCCATACTGCAGTGACACGAGGTGTACACCCGTTGGTGGAACAGTCTCTCACAGGAGACTCAGTTATTTTGAAGGGAATAGGTGGTGAGGAGGTTACCCCTATTTGCCGTTTGAAACTGTCATGCGAGTTGGTGACAGGTCGTTTTGATTTTGCCGTAAAGGGTTCATTGGCTGCCGAAGGAGTAGACGTCCTGCTGGGTAATGAGGTTGGTGGAGTGCCGTTTGTGCCTTTTCCCATTGTAACAGAGAAACCATTGATGTATAGTCCTACGAATGAACTCTAGAACGACTACCCGATCTGTTTCCTAGTTGTGTGGTGACTAGAAGTATGATGAAGAAAGTGGCTGCACAAGAAGAAAGAAAAACCATAGTAGTGATGAACGTGGAGGATTTTATTTTCAGAAGAGGATTCCCATGATGGTATGCAAGAGGAGAACTCCTGAGAGAACAAGAGGAGAACTCCCGAGAGAGCCCGAGAGTAGAGGAATGACAGACGAGTGGACAAGAAGACAAAGAAGCAATGTAACTGGGAAAAATAGAAAACTCAGCGTTGGAAGTAGGACAAGTGAGTAGGAAAAGGCTGATAGGATTGCAATGAAAGGATGCGACGTTAACAGTGTTATTGCACCATGTGGTGGATGAGACGGAGGTGCAGCAGTCTCCCACCTGCTATTGTCTTGAAGACGGGTTGATTATGAGGAAACATAGACTTGCCAATATCCCTGGGAATGCTGGATAGAGGATATACCGTCAGATATTGATTCCCGAACTGTTGAGAAGACAGGTGATCACCGTAGAGCATGAGACGGGACACATGGGATAAGGAAGACGACGGAGATTATGAAACATTTTTTCTGGCCTTGCATGCATAAGGACGTGAGCCAGTTTTGCCGTGCATGTCACATGTCAAATGGCTGGAGACCCTAACGAGTATATCAAGAAAGCTCCGTTACACTCGATTGAAGTACGAAAAGAACCTTCAGCAACGGACCGATTAAAATGTTGGCAGAAAAAAGGAAGGATGAAGAGGAA
The DNA here is from genome assembly GCF_036898095.1 of Palaemon carinicauda. Taxonomy (NCBI): domain Eukaryota; kingdom Metazoa; phylum Arthropoda; class Malacostraca; order Decapoda; family Palaemonidae; genus Palaemon; species Palaemon carinicauda. The sequence goes on along the minus strand of NC_090765.1, from coordinate 164,569 downwards.
ACAGATGGAGGAAATGTCAAGAATTTGAAGGAAAGGTTTGGTGAGATAAGGAAATTTTCCCTAGAAAGCATAAAAATGAGGAGTCAAGGAAAAACGAAGAAAAGGTTTGGTATGAAGAGTATGGACAGACAGTTTGCGGTATGAAAACAGGTGTTAGTTTTCTTATTGATAAAGAGATTCCCTCTTGCCAACAAGTTCTAAGAACCATTCCGGATTTTGGAGAAGAACAGTAACCTGACCTACATGATCGAAACACCTGTACCAGGAAAAGGAAAAATCAAAGGAAGGCCGTATTAACTTCGAAACCGGATTTCAACAAGAAATTCCTTATCCAAGTGGATGCGTCGGATATCGGAATTGGAGCTGTCCTATTACAAGAAGACAAGGAAGGAATTCATCACCCAGTCTGTTTTATGTCGTCAAAACTAAAGAAACATCAACGAGCCTACTCGACAGTTGAAAAGCAACTGCTAGTGCTAGTCACTGCAGTAAACATATTTGAAGTCTACGTGAACAGGGCACAGAAAGAAGAGATTATAGTCTGGATCACAATCCTTTAACGTTTGTCAATAGGATGAAGAATAATAATCAAAGGTTAACTAGGTGGTCATTATGTTTGCAACCGTATTGCATTAATGTAAAGCATATCAGGTAAAGATAACATGGTTGCAAATTATTTATCTCTGGCCCGGAATAAATAATTTTTGGGGGGAGCTATCTTACGAAGTTGGTCTGGTATAGAGTAAATATATTATTCGTGTATTTCATTTTTGTATTTAAGAGGTGTATAGCCAGCTCGTAAGGTGAGTTCCTCTCTTATAGGTTTAAGTAATTGTATGTAAATTACATAAGACTTTCGTCATTCATTGAATTATATCTTTCATTCAAGTCAGTATGTGTAAATTTACGTTATTTTTAAGAATTAACTTTTTATTTCACTTATTTTGTTATGAAGTCTTATGTAATCTTGTTTTAGGTATGCTGTATCACACACGAAGTAATAATACTAACACGAGATATGAACACAAGGGCTTACACCAGGTTTCTATTTCTTCGTGATTAAAATGTTTTCTAAAAACCCAGAGTTAGTTTTATCTCTTTTTTTTTTTTATTGTTTCAAGGAGGGAGGTGGGCGGAGTTAGCTGAGAGAGGGTTACCTCGCAAGCAAGATTTGTTCCCCTGTTAGAAATGCTACGTTGGCAACCTGGCTGCTAGAGCCTTGCCCCCCAAGCCACGAGAATAATCTATTCAGAATTATCTCGAAGTTTTAATTCATTATATTAAGTACCCTAGGAAATCGTAAGCATCAGAAAAGATCCAGCCTATCTCTTTGAAAGAGCCAAAGTTCGTCCGCCCTCTCCTCTCAAGTGTGTGCACACTCAAAACGTGATTAATAATTTCTATTCAACATATATAGTGTGTAGTGTGTTCAAGCATTGATAAAGCCATTGAATAATATTTCAAGTGTATTGTATTAATCTATAGATACTTGTTTAATATAAATTTTTGTTACTGGCCCTGTGAATTTAGGTTAAAACAGTGAAGTGTATTAATTCTGCTAATCAGTTCGGAAACCTCATGTGAGCCAAAGACGTAAGCGTATCAGTTACTTTTATGTGTTAATTATTGTCATTAATTATCAAGATTAAATATTTCTATAAATTATTTTCCAGTGAAACAAGTGATTGTACAATTTTCTTAAAGTATAATTTTCTTATCTTAGTCTATGGTTTTGTTCAGATTTAATATTTCGAGTAATTCCCCTTTGGTGATAATCCTTCTTGCATTAGTGTTGTAGCTTTTTGTAGAATATATTTATGTTTGTAAAGTGTGTATTATTTCAATCACCAATATTTCTTATAGTCCTTCTAGAACCAAAGAAGGCTGTTGTTTTTTAATACTTCATAATAATTATTCACCCAGTTGTTTTTTTTCTTTTTTTTTAGTGTACGTAAGAGACCTTTAGATATTCAGCGTTTTTATATATTGCCGTTTAGGAGTTGCATAATTTTCTCAGAGCTAGGATATTTTTCAAGTATATCAGACTTAGTAAATATTACTTTTCGAGATATTTGATGTTTTGTGGCAGAGCTGTGCCTCTACCGGACCCGCCATTTTATGGCGTCGTTGTTGTTCTGCATGCCTTATTTAGTTAGCCACAACAACGCTTCCGGCCTCATTTACTAATCGATAACATTAGTTTATTTAGTCTTCATAGCTAGGAACTTTTATATCGTGTTTTGACGCTTTTTTACCGGTCTTCAATTGACCCCATACCAGTTGGCTACTATAGCCCCCGGGCCAGAGCGCCTATATATCAGTGTTCATGCATGATTTTATCAGTGATCCTAGGCTACTTATGAAGATAGTGGCATTATTTTACAATACTATTGACTGTGATGCAAGTGTTTTCGCCTTCAGGGACCATATAGGGGATAGGTTAGTTAGTGTGCCTTCCTAACCTAACCTACATGTAGGACCCCTATATGCTTCCTTCATCCCCCTGCCCTGGGCATTCCCTCTGTGTAGCCTTGCTCCCCTTACCACGTAAGGGGATCAAGCTCTTACCAGAGTATATTATCGCCTCTCAGTCCTCCCTAAGGGAATGAACCCCCCTTAGGGTTGCGCCTGAGAGTGAGGAACGGCTAGTCTTTCCTCTATGGCTAGAACTAAGTCTACGACTGTCCTGCGATAGCGATATGTCTTCTATCCTTCCTAGTTCAGGAAGTTCAGCCCTGCTCTAGGTTAGGTTTTGGAAGGGTATTTCTGTTCCTTGCTGAAACTGTACCCATGCACCGTTTCAGTCAGGCTGCCTTACCTTAGGTTAGGGAGTGTCCTCCCTTCCTTAGTGGCCGCTCTGGTACAGAACCCCTTTCATGGAAGACTCTTCTCTTCTCCCCTCCCCACCTATCTCTTGTATAGCCTAGCCTATACTTAGGTTTGTCTATACCCATCTGTCCCCTGTCCTACAACTCCTCCTTAGGGTGGAGTGATAGGGCTACCTTGAGCTTCTGTGTACAGTCCGCTCTGGTACATATACCCTTCATAGTGTCCTATGGGGTTAGCCACTGGATGTGTTCTGTATACAGGGGTCTCCCCCTCTTTGGGTGTCCCCTAGCCCTCCCTTGGGCTACCCTAGCTCCCGGTCCTCTGCGGCCCCTGCTTCTGGGTGATAGAGCCAGCCTCTATCATGGGTACACCCTCTCAGGGGGGGATGTCTGGGAGTCCATGGCTGGACTCCTTACATCCCTCCCTCTGTCTCTTTCACTATCCGGGTGCCGGTCCCTTGCCGCCTCCACTGTCGGCGATACCCACCTCCTACCTTGGTGACTCTCCCCATACCCCAATGGCCGCCAGTCCTCCGTGTGCCGGGGGACTGCCGCCTGCCGCCGGCTTCCAGCCGATGGCTCTCCACCTTCCTCATAGCTTGGCCGTCCGCCTGCCGGCCGGCCACCGGAGTGCCGGCATCCCCTGCCGGCAACCCGGTTCTGCTATAACCATCCTTGTTCCTGTCACCAATCTGGCATCCTCCGGCTGCCGGAGCCGCCGCTCCCTCTGACGGCGTGCCGCCGTTGTGCCGGTGGCCGCCACCCTGGTATTACTCTTGACTTATATTGTCTGTCCTAATGCCAGAAACTCTGCTGGAGCGGCCTCCGGCGTGCCGGCGGTCTGCCGGAACCCCCCCGGAGGCGTCAAGACGACTTGCACCCCCTTCTACTAGCGATCATCTGATACTGATAGCCCTACACTGCAACCAGATGGCCTGTTTACGTTAATGGATCAGTACCTTGGTACTGTTCTATTGGTAATCATGCTGTCCTTTTGCATTCTTCAGATTTCCAGCATGCTGCGTGTATCTTAGCGCGGCTGGTTGCCGGAAGCAGTTACCCTCGGGGATCCTTTAGCCCCCTAATTTGGGACTGAGTGGCCTCAGTCCCAAACTTATCCTTGGCAATTCCCATGGAATTCCATTGCCCTATGGACTTCTGCGGGAATTCTATCCTGCGCCTTCTGCCACCTCGGATTATCCAAGGATGAAGCTTGCGGTAACCAGCCGGGCGGGATGCATGGAGTATGTTTCTTTACTATCTCAATCCTCTGTGCATCACACCCTTTATCAAGTTAAAATTAATGATTAATATTAACTTAGCTTAAGAGCCATTCTTAAGACTCCCCCCATACTCATTTTCTCTTTCTTCCACAGGAGGAGCAGATGAAGTGTGACTTCGACTTCTGCGCTGTGAAACGCCCGCACTTCTACGGGCATACGGCTTGCAGGACTCACGCCCCTTGTGCTAACAAGAAAGGGGATTTGAAATTCTGGGACCCGCTGAACTGTACGGTCTGCCAGGCTCACATAGCTGATGCCTTCCATAACCCTCCCTCAGCGGAGGTCAGGGACACTTCTCGGGAGAAGCTACGCAAGTGGGTCCGTGGCTTCCAGAAGAATGCCACCGGACCGTACCTGGCCACTGAAGAATTGAGGTCACTTCTGTTCCCAAAGGCCTCCCCTGATTCTGTGGTGCCCAAGGATTTGATCCCCACTGTCCAAATTACGGTGGAACCTGATGTAGTCATGGCCCAGTCCATGCACGAGTGCCGCCTGGATTCCGAAGATGATGAACACATGTCGGATGTCTCGGAGGGCACGGAGAAGACCCTTATGGCTCAAGGTGCTGAAGATGATGAAGACCAGGTGGAATACGCCGAGTCGGAGCAAGAGGTCGCTCCTCCTTCCATCACCGCCCCTACTCCTACACCGACGGAAGTGTCTCTCCCGTCTACCTCCACTACCCCGGAACCCTTGCCATCCACCCAAGAGATGCTCCGGATGATTAAAGCCATCATGGACGACAGGCTGAAGGAGAATCAGGAGTTCATCAGGTCCATGATAGGATCCAAAGAACCGAAGAAGATCTCGGTTAAGGATCTCCCCGCTTGCTCACATGCCAACCCATGGAGGTATGCTGAGCATATGGTTATAGCGACCGGCAGGATCTTCGTCAGCGACAAGATCGGCACGGTCCCCCTGGAAGACGTGGAGTTCTTCCCAAATTTTGAGGCCTACCCGGACTGTTACGTCCGACTTCGCTCTGAACCTGCCTCTAAAGAAGAGACCGAACCGAAAGAGGAGATAGTGTTCGATCTCGCGAAGGCCCAGGCTATGCTAGCCAACACGTTTAAAAGTAGGGGTTTTACCTGCTCTAAGCTTCCGGCCCTGAGCAAGAAGCACCCTACCTACGTCGCACCCGAGGATGCAGTCCTTCCATTCATGGAAAAGGCCTTCGCTGCGTGCCTCAAGGCTATGGAAGAGGGAAAAGCCTGCCCTGCACTGGAGGAGTGCAGACCCATCTCCATAGTGACTCCCCCCGACGCTCGACGCTGGAAGGACATCCAGCATACTTTCGTGGTGGGAAAGCTAGATCCTGACGTCGCCGGACGTCAGTTTAATGAAGACCTCCCGAAACTCAACGATCACCTCCTTCGTCGGGAACAAGATACGAAGGAGAGGCTCGCAGCATCCATGTCCCACCAGGTCCAACTGGACATCATGGCCTGTGACACCAGAGTACCAGACCACTACATGGTACTTGCCAAATCCCACATGGCAACCCTGGTGAAGGACATGTACCACTTCATGAAGGCTCTGAGAGCCTGTCGTGAATTTGTGTTCACAGGTGCCACTGTGAAACATGAACCCCGGAGGCTGATTTCCTCCAACATCTGGGGTAAACACCTCTTTCCTTCTGACGTTGTGAAGGAGATCACCGACAAAGCTGCCACGGAGAATAGGAACCTTCTCCACAAGTGGGGCATGTCAAAAAAGAGGAAATCCTCTCAGGACGACTGACCTCAACCTAAGAGGAAATCTTCCAAACAGAAACCCCAGCAACGTCAACCAAGACGTCAGTTTCCGGGACCCGCTACCTCCCAAGTGGCAGCTCAGCCACAGCAGACCTTTCAGCTGGTCACCCAACCGGTCTTGTCACAGTCACCGGTTTTCACCCCTGCTTTCGAGCAACAGACGACTACCTTTCGTCCCAAAGGTAGAGGCTCAAGCAGAGGTGCAGGCAGAGACGCGTCTCGCCGTCCCTCCAGAGGCAGAGGAGGAAAGGGAGCTAGCGGCCGAGGCAGCAAGCCCTCGGGACACCAGAAGCAATGAAGTGCTTCCGGTGGGAGGAAGACTCCGCCAATTCCAGGATCGTTGGACCTTCGATCCCTGGGCACACAGCATCGTCAAGAAAGGTCTAGGCTGGAGTTGGACTCAACCACTCCCAACATTCCAGCAATTCTTCCAACAATCAACCCCCCTTCTGGAAGAATATGTCCTAGATCTCTTGAACAAATAGGTGATAAGGAAGGTAAAGTCCACCAGGTTCCAAGGGAGACTGTTTTGTGTTCCCAAGAAAGACTCCGACAAACTCAGAGTCATTCTGGACTTATCCCCCCTCAACAAGTTCATAGCGAACGACAAGTTCAAGATGCTGACTCTTCAACAGATAAGGACCCTTCTGCCTCGAGGTTCTTACACGGTCTCCATAGACCTGGCGGATGCCTACTGGCACATTCCGATGAACCATCACGCTTCCTCCTACCTAGGATTTCGACTCCAAAGGAAAGCTACGCCTTCAGGGCCATGCCCTTCGGCCTCAATGTGGCCCCTCGGATCTTCACAAAGCTGGCGGACGCCATAGTACAACAGCTCCGCCTCCGAGACGTCCAGGTGATGGCCTACCTCGACGATTGGCTAGTTTGGGCTCCATCGCCCGAGGATTGTGTAAAATCCTGCAGCAAAGTCACCCAGTACCTAGAACACCTGGGATTCAAGATAAACGCGAAGAAATCTCGCCTCTCTCCAGCTCAGAAGTTCCAATGGTTAGGAATCCAATGGAACCTTCAGTCACACCGCCTTTCCATTCCCCAGAAGAAAAGGAAGGAAATAGCAGGGTCTGTCAAGCGACTACTGAAATCCAAGCGGATCTCAAGACGCCAGCAGGAACAAGTTCTAGGCTCTCTACAGTTCGCCTCAGTAACAAACCCAGTGCTTCGTGCACAGCTAAAGGATGCCGCGGGAGTCTGGAGACGTTCTGCATCCATCGCTCGAAGAGACCTCAAGAGACGGCTCCCAAACAGACTTCGACTTCTCCTCAAGCCGTGGTCGGAAGCAAAGGCCCTGAAAAGGTCCATTCCTCTTCAACACCCACCTCCATCACTCAACATCCACACGGACGCTTTGCTGGAGGGTTGGGGAGGTCACTCCCACCAAAAACAGGCTCAAGGCACATGGCCTCCACTGTTCAAGATGTTCCACATCAACATCTTGGAGGCCATGGCGGTCCTTCTAACTCTGAAGAAACTCTCCCCGCCTCCCTCGATCCATATTCGTCTAACCCTAGACAACTCGGTGGTAGTTCGATGTCTCAATCTCCAAGGCTCAAGATCGCCCCAGATAAATCAGGTGCTTCTCCCAATCTTCCGTCTGGCAGAGAAGAAGAAATGGCACCTGTCTGCAGTTCACCTACAAGGATTCCGCAACGTGACAGCGGATGCTCTATCTCGGACAAACCCGATAGAGTCGGAATGGTCTCTAGACGCAAGATCGTTCTCCTTCATCTCTCACCAAGTCCCAGAACTTCAGATAGATCTCTTCGCAACGAGCGACAACAATCAACTTCCTCGGTACGGGGCCCCGTACGAGGACCCCAAGGCAGAAGCAGTGGATGCCATGTCACTGGACTGGAACAGATGGTCCAAGATCTACCTGTTCCCTCCCACCAACCTTCTGCTGAAAGTCCTCTCCAAGCTGAGAACCTTCAAAGGGACAGCGGCCCTAGTGGCTCCCAAGTGGCCCCGGAGCAACTGGTACCCCCTGGTCCTGGAGCTGCAGCCCAAGCTGATCCCTCTCCCGGGCCCAGTTCTCTCCCAACAAGTACAGAAGTCGACTGTCTTCGCTTCATCATCGAAAATCAAGAACCTTCATCTCATGATTTTCTCTCCCTAGCCGTAAAGAAGAGGTTTGGGATCTCGAAGAAAAGTCTAGACTTCCTCGAGGAATACAAGACCGAATCCACAAGACGGCAATACGAATCATCTTGGAGAAAATGGGTCTCTTTCGTCAAGACAAAAAATCCTAAGGAAATCACAATTGATTTCTGCATGTCCTTCTTCATTCACCTTCATGGACAGGGATTAGCAGCCAATACGATTTCAACTTGCAAATCGGCCTTGACTAGACCACTATTGTATGCCTTCCAAATTGATCTGTCCAGCGACATCTTCAATAAACTGCCGAAAGCATGCGCTCGTCTACGCCCAGCACCCCCACCGAAACCGATCTCCTGGTCATTGGACAAGGTGCTCCATTTCGCCTCCAACTTAGATAATGATTCATGCCCTCTCAAGGATCTGACTCAGAAAGTTATATTTCTCTTTGCTCTTGCCTCAGGAGCCCGAGTCAGCGAAATTTTGGCATTGTCAAGAGAAGAGGGTCATATCCTGTTTACTGATTCAGGAGACATTACCCTCTCCCCGGATCCGATGTTTCTCGCCAAAAATGAATTACCCACCAAAAGATGGGGCCCCGGGAGAATATGCCCCCTGAAGGAAGATGCCTCTTTATGCCCAGTAGAGAGCCTCAAGGTCTATCTTCGCAGAACTTCGAACTTTGGTGGAGGCCAAGTCTTCAAAGGAGAAACATCGGGCAGCGACCTGTCACTGAAACAACTAAGAGCGAAAATCACCTACTTCATTCGCAGAGTGGATCCCGACAGTACACCCGCCGGTCACGATCCTAGAAAAGTTGCATCGTCTCTGAATTTCTTTCAGAGTATGGACTTCGAAAGCCTTAAAAGCTTCACAGGCTGGAAGTCCTCGCGTGTTTTCTTCACACATTATGCGAAACAAGTGCACGAAGTCAAACATTTTGTGGTAGCCACAGGTAGTGTTATGAAACCTGCACCTAACTCTGCATAGAACAGTGAGTTACTTGGGACTCTAACTCTTCGGGTGCCTATGTTGACCCTCGAGCGATACATAGTGATGTCGAAAACACTTAGTGCTTTCTTATAACTGTTCTTATCCCAGGTGAAATGTCATAGTTGTCACACAAGTGCCGCATGCCTATAGCATGATGTGTTTTAATTAAAGACTAACGTTCCTCGAGAACGAGTGCCTACTAATAAATTTGAAATTCCCTTTCAGATTCAAGAGCAAGTCTTTATGACTATGTACATTATAATTACTGTAAATTAACTTTACTTATTGCTGCAATTCATTTAATTTCTGCAACTGTGAAATAAAATTTCTACTTTATTACTTGTGCATCTCAATCCGCTCCTACTTACTATGAAATACATGCCTGTCATAGTTTTATTATCCCCTTTCCTTATGGTTCATGGAGATTTTAAGGTCCTAACCCTTATTTTATATTCACTCTTACAACGTAATATTCCAATACGAATACTTACTCTTCATACCCTGGAGACGAAACCAACCTTCTCAGCACACAGTGTCCAACCACCACTTGTCTGCCTTCCAGAATGTTCCGATACGAATGCCAACCATTCAGTCTCGTCTCCAAGTTCTTCAGGTTCTTCTAACAAGGTGAATAGCCCTTCAATAACCACTTTGACATCGGCATGGCCCATGGGAACTTCACTGCCAAGGGGGGCAGGAAGATTCTTCCCTACGGTTCTTTATTAAGATTACTATGCTATTTTGTTCAAAGCCCTTGGCACTTACCAATAGGCGAAAATCTACCACGATACAATGATTCTCTGGTATTCTTCCATCAGGACGCCATGGCTTGAGCCCAAAAAACGGATTTTGAGCGAAGCGAAAAATCTATTTTTGGGTGAGATAGCCATGGCGTCCTGATGGACCCTCCCTGCTACTTCGTCCAGTTTTTAGGTCCCACCCTGCTCTGCTGTATCATGGTGATCGGCAAGCAACTGGCTTTAGGATGAAGACGGACGTGACGTCATTTAAGCAATGGCGCCCGTTTGTTTACGTCTCGAGTACTAAAAGTAGCCACGGATGAGATTAGCTATGGAACGGCTCCCAGCTATTCTCCACCTTTACACACCGAAGCATTAACTCTGTTCAGGGTGTAGATAGCTATGTGGCGCGTTAATACATGCGTCCCCTGTTGATATACGATGTCTTAAAAGGGAAACCTTTAGGATACTCGCTCCAGAAGTTAGAATTCTGTGATAACCTGTGGTTAAATTCTCTGGGAATATCTTAGTAGTTATTTACCCAAGGAAGCTACCAAAAAGGAACCTTCCATCAGGACGCCATGGCTATCTCACCCAAAAATGGATTTTTTGCTTCGCTCAAAATCCGTTATATATATATATATATATATATATATATATATATATATATATATATATATATATATATATATATATATATATATATATATATATATATATATATATATATATATGGTATTTTGTAGAATAAACTCATTTCCATATTATTTCATGCATCAAAAACAAAAATGGTACCATAAGTATAAATGCTAAGGGTCTCCTTCAAAATTGGTGGTCGACTATAACGATAGAAAATATAGTTTTTCATTGGACGACATAATCACAGACTACACAAAATAATAGAAAACAGCTGTTACTGAAACCAAAAATACTAATTGCATAAAAGAACCCAATACATCTCATATATAAAGTAATTATTTATTTCAATGTTATCTATCCTAATTTGTAGTAACTGGGGTTTGTTTTGATTATCGTTATCATTATCCGGAGCGAAAATAAAAATACATAAAAGAGGGATTTATTGATTTAACTAGCTGTGGTAACAAAAGTATGAAGTAACGCCTTTTTATTAGAAAAGTAAATATTTAAAATTGATAATTAAGATGAGGATTCTACCATTTAACTAGTTATCCTATACTGAAACCGCCCATGGCAACTATCAATACACTACCGTTTCTATCAGTATTTAAGATTTGATATTCCAATAACCAAAGAGATGAAATGTTGAAATGTCATTAAACTTTACCACCAAATGCCACCCACCCCCAAGGCAGCACAAAACTGTGGTATGCTGACAATAAACATAGGTGACAACAGAATCTATGCCAAGCAACCTTGACAAGTATACCTTTCCAAGATGGCTGTCATCTCTATGCACGCTGGCTAGGTCCACATTGCATCTAGTAGTAGGATATCTATAATTCTAACATATCGATTAGAAATGGACATGGGTAGGTCACATAATGAGAATGACAGATTATATATGGACAATAAGAATAACAGTTTTGTGCTGCTTTTTTTTCTGCACCAACAAATGCACAGTGGAGTCAAGGCAAAAAATTAATATCTTTTCATAATACGTTTTCATTTCTAGCACGTTTATTCAGTGACAGATGAATACAAGCAGAGTCACAAGTTCTAAACAGGATAAAAATCCCCACTTTGCTCCATACGACATAGGTTTACAGTCTGTCATTACTTGTATGGTATGTGTTGATCAACACCACAGTAACACAAAAGAACTATACTTGACACTTGATAAACGGTAATAATAATAATAATAATAATAATAATAATAATAATAATAATAATAATAATAATAATAATAATAATAATAATAATAATAATAATAATATTGCCCCAACTTTCAGAAATACCATTCCCTTTCTTAAATGCACAATAAATGTAATGAGAGTATCTAACTTCAGTTGTACCAATAAAGATTTTTTGTCAATTTTATCACAATATAAGTATATTATTAAAAAAAACGAGAGAAAAAAAAAAGAGATAATTACCGAAGCTCTAGTAACCACTCATCTGCTGCTGCGGTACACAGGCACACAAAACCATCAGGGAACAGTTCTTCATGGAAAAAAAAAATGAAATTTCTACAACTGGCAAAAAATTGAAATTTTTTATCGATTATTTTCTCATGGTTCTTATTACTGTCTTGGTTTTGTGGTCCAAGCCTCCCAAAATGTAGGCTACTTAAGTGGTTTTCTCGTTTTCGCATTTTTTCTAATCATTTGCATAAAATGAGTGTCAAGAAAAAATAATAAATATATAAATGTAGAAATTGTAAGGGAAATCCATTGAATAATACATTAATGAAGTAATGCATTTCTTTCATTGTTTTCCAAGCATGAATATTAGCATTTTAGTACTAAAGGTTTGAAAATGTAAATACATGTGTGGAGAATTTTATTTTCTCCCAGCAGCGAGCAACACGGATCAACAGAGGAGGATAGGAGCGCTAACACTCGAGGGCACAGCACCCTGGCAATAACTTTGGTGCTCCAGTTCACGAAACTTCACTCTGATAATAAAGTCGTCTCCGTCCAGAAACATAAAAACTCCACACGTGACTAAGTAATTAATTGAATGTCTACATTAGCTTTGTCAATCTAAGGTCATCTACACTCTTGGGCTCTATTTCGAATCTGGCCTAGTGACCCCAGTGAGATGCTGGACATGCATTCACGATAACGTAGACAATGACAATGGATAGAAGCAGTGATGTATTTAAGTAAAGTTGAATGGGGATCTTCATCTTCAAAGCACTAAGTTACAGAACCGTAGCCTACACTCGCTTATACCAACTTACCGATACCTACAGTACTCTCTTTAACATCTCCGGTACAACTCTGGCTAGTACAGTGGAAACATGTTTGCCTAGCATTCTCATGGCAAGAGATCGATACCCGCCTAGGACCGTGAGTTTAAGCTGTTTACTGGGGAAGCTACTGCTGTTGTAGGGCACCACTGGTGGGGTTGGGCTTGCCCGGCTGACGTTCTGGTGAGCATCTATTGAGATGGAACTGAAAACAGACACCTTTAACCTTTAACTAACCCACACTAAATTCTTGGTTGGTGTAGAGGGAAATCTTCAAATAATGGGGTTAAAGATACCAATGTCTGCAATCTATTCTAATTTCTTCATTACAGTAAAGAAGAGAAAAAGAGTAGCTCAATAATTATTTATTCAAATAGCAAAATTAATAAATGAAATCTTAACCACAATTTACAGCACAGAACATTGAAATTAATAAACTGTAAGAACACTTGAGATTAACCCTCACACGGAATAAGTAAAATAAATTTCTTATGGTAAATAACTTATGCGGTAGGTTACTGTAAGGGCCAAACGTGTGGTCAGTAACCTCAAGAAATTACCAACAAATAAAACGGATTTTGAGCGAAGCGAAAAATCTATTTTTGGGTGAGATAGCCATGGCGTCCTGATGGAAGGTTCCTTTTTGGTAGCTTCCTTGGGTATAAAACTACTAAGATATTCCCAGAGAATTTAACCACAGGTTATCACAGAATTCTAACTTCTGGAGCGAGTATCCCAAAGGTTTCCCTTTAAGACATCGTATATCAACAGGGGACGCATGTCTGAACGCGCCACATAGCTATCTACACCCCGAACAGAGTTAATGCTTCGGTGTGTAAGGGTTGAGAATAGCTGGGAGCCGTTCCATAGCTAATCTCATTCGTGGCTACTACTGATACTCGAGACGTAAACAAGCGGGCGCCATTGCTCAAATGACGTCACGCCCGTCTTCATCCTGAAGCCAGTTGCTTGCCCATCACCATGATACAGTAGAACAGGGTGGGATCTAAAACTGGACGAAGTAGCAGGGAGGGTCCATCAGGACGCCATGGCTATCTCACCCAAAAATAGATTTTTCGCTTTGCTCAAAATCCGTTTTTTGGGCTCAAGCCATGGCGTCCTGATGGAAGAATACCAGAGAATCAATGTATCGTGGTAGATTTTCCCCTAATAGTAAGTGCCAAGGCATTGACAAAACAGCATAGTAATCTTTGATAAAGAACCATAGGGAAGAAGCATCCTGCCCCCCTTGGCAGTGAAGTTCCCATGGGCCATGCCGACGTCAAAGTGGTATTGAAGGGCTATTCATCCTGATAGAAGAACTTGAAGAACTTGGAGATGAAGCCGAATGTTTGGTATTTGTATAGGAACATTCTGAAAATTAGACCAGTGGTGGTTGGGCACTGTGTATTGAGAATGATGGTTCATCTCCCGGGTATTAAAAGTAAGTATTCGTGTTGGAACCTTACATAATCAGAGTGAATATAAATTAAGAGTTAGCATCTTAATTTCTACATAACCATAAGGAAAAGGGGGGAATAATAAAACTATGACAGGCATGTATTTCATAGTAAGTAGGAGCTGATTGAGACGCACAGGTAATAAAATAGAAATTTTATTTCACAAATGCAGAAATTAAATAATTTACAGCAGAAAGTAAAATTCTTTTACAGTAATTATAATGTACATAGTAATAAAGACTTGCTCTTGAATCTGAAAAGGAATTTCAAGTTTATTAGTAGGCACTCGTTCTCGAGGAACGCAAGTCTTTGATAAAACACATCATGCTCAGGGCATGCGGCACTTGTGTGACAACTATGACATTTCACCTGGGATAAGAACAGTTATAAAAGCACTAAGTGTTTTCGACATCACTATGAATCGCTCGAGGGTCAACATAGGCACCCGAAGAGTTAGAGTCCCAAGTAACTCACTGTTCTACGCAGAGTTAGGTGCAGGTTTCATAACACTACCTGCGGCTACCACAAAATGTTTGACTTCGTGCACTTGTTTCGCATAATGTTTAAAGAAAACTCGCGAGGACTTCCAACCCGTGAAGTTTTTAAGGCTTTCAAAGTCCATACTCTGAAAGAAATTCAGAGATGATGCCACTTTTCTAGGATCATGACCAGCGGGTGTACTGTTAGGATCCGCTCTGCGAATGAAGTAGGTGATTTTCGCTCTTAATTGTTTCAGTGACAGGTCGCTGCCCGATGTTTCTCCTTTGAAGAGTTGGCCTCCACCAAAGTTTGAAGTTCTGCGAAGATAGACCTTGAGGCTCTCTACTGGACATAGAGAGGCATCCTCCTTCAGGGGGCATATTCTCCAAGGGCCCCATCTTTTGGTGGGTAATTCATTTTTGGCGAGAAACGTCGGATCAGGGGAGAGGGTAACTTCTCCTGTATCGGTAAACAGGATGTGTCCATCTTCTCTTGATAATGCCACTATTTCGCTGACTCGAGCTCCTGAAGCGAGAGCAAAGAGAAATATAACTTTCTGAGTCAGATCCTTGAGAGGGCATGAATCATTGTCCAAGTTGGAGGCGAAATGGAGCACCTTGTCTAGTGACCAGGAGATCGGTTTCAGTGGGGGTGCTGGGCGTAGGCGAGCACATGCTTTCGGTAGTTTGTTGAAGATGTCGCTGGACAGATCAATTTGGAAAGCATATAGAATTGGTCTGGTCAAGGCCGATTTGCAGGTTGATATCGTATTGGCTGCTAATCCCTGTCCATGAAGGTGAATAAAGAAGGACATGCAGAAATCAATCGTGATTTCTTTAGGATTTTTTGTCTTGACGAAGGAGACCCATTTCCTCCAGGATGATTCATATTGCCGTCTTGTGGATTCGGTCTTGTATTCCTCTAGGAAGTCCAGACTTTTCTTCGAGATCCCAAACCTCTTCTTTGCGGCTAGGGAGAGAAAATCATGAGATGAAGGTCCTTGATTTTCGATGATGAAGCGAAGACAGTCGACTTCTGTACTTGTTGAGAGAGAACTGGGCCCGGGAGAGGGATCAGCTTGGGCTGCAGCTCCAGGACCAGGGGGTACCAGTTGCTCCGAGGCCACTTGGGAGCCACTAGGGCCGCTGTCCCTTTGAAGGTTCTCAGTTTGGAGAGGACTTTCAACAGAAGGTTGGTGGGGGGGAACAGGTAGATCTTGGACCATCTGTTCCAATCCAGTGACATGGCATCCACTGCTTCTGCTTTGGGGTCCTCGTACGGGGCCACATACCGAGGAAGTTGATTGTTGTCGCTCGTTGCAAAGAGATCTATCTGAAGTTCTGGGACTTGGTGAGAGATGAAGGAGAACGATCTTGCGTCTAGAGACCATTCCGACTCTATCGGGTTTGTCCGAGATAGAGCATCCGCTGTCACGTTGCGGAATCCTTGTAGGTGAACTGCAGACAGGTGCCACTTCTTCTTCTCTGCCAGACGGAAGATTGGGAGAAGCACCTGATTTATCTGGGGCGATCTTGAGCCTTGGCGATTGAGACAACGAACTACCACCGAGTTGTCTAGGGTTAGACGGATGTGGATCGAGGGCGGCGGGGATAACTTCTTCAGGGTTAGAAGGACCGCCATGGCCTCCAAGATGTTTATGTGGAACGTCTTGAACAGGGGAGACCAGGTGCCTTGAGCCTGTTTTTGGTGGGAGTGACCTCCCCAACCCTCCAGCGAAGCGTCTGTGTGGATGTTGAGTGATGGAGGAGGGTGTTGGAGAGGAATGGACCTTTTCAGGGCCTTTTCTTCTGACCACGGCTTTAGGAGAAGTCGCAGTCTGTTTGGAAGCCGTCTCTTGAGGTCTCTTCGAGCGATGGATGCCGAACGTCTCCAGACTCCCGCGGCATCCTTTAGCTGTGCGCGAAGCACTGGGTTTGTCACTGAGGCGAACTGTAGAGAGCCTAGAACTCGTTCCTGCTGGCGTCTTGAAATGCGTTTGGATTTCAGCAGTCGCTTGACAGACCCTGCTATTTCCTTCCTTTTCTTCTGGGGGATGGAAAGGCGGTGTGACTGAAGGTTCCAGTGGATTCCCAACCACTGGAACTTCTGAGCTGGAGAGAGGCGAGATTTTTTCTCGTTGATCTTGAATCCCAGGTGTTCTAGGTACTGGGTGACTTTGTTGCAAGATTTTACACAATCTTCGGGCGATGGAGCCCAGACTAGCCAGTCGTCGAGGTAGGCCATCACCTGGACGTTTCGTAGGCGGAGCTGTTGTACTATGGCATCCGCCAGTTTTGTGAAGATCCGAGGGGCCACGTTGAGGCCGAAGGGCATGGCCCGGAAGGCGTAGCTTTTCCTTTGGAGTCGAAATCCTAGGTAGGAGGAAGCGTGATGGTTCATTGGAACGTGCCAGTAGGCATCCGCCAGGTCTATGGAGACCGTGTAGGAACCTCGAGGCAGAAGGGTCCTTATCTGTTGAAGAGTCAGCATCTTGAACTTGTCGTTCGCTATGAACTTGTTGAGGGGGGATAAGTCCAGAATGACTCTGAGTTTGTCTGAGTCTTTCTTGGGAACACAAAACAGTCTCCCTTGGAACCTGGTGGACTTTACCTTCCTTATCACCTTCTTGTTCAAGAGAACTAGGACATATTCTTCCAGAAGAGGGGTTGATTGTTGGAAGAATTGCTGGAAGATTGGGGGTGGTTGAGTCCAACTCCAGCCTAGACCCTTCTTGACGATGCTGTGTGCCCAGGGATCGAAGGTCCAACGATCCTGGAATTGGCGGAGTCTTCCTCCCACCGGAAGCACTTCATTGCTTCTGGTGTCCCGAGGGCTTGCTGCCTCGGCCGCTAGCTCCCTTTCCTCCTCTGCCTCTGGAGGGACGGCGAGAAGCGTCTTTGCTTGCACCTCTGTATGAGCCTCTACCTTTGGGACGAAAGGTAGTTGACTGTTGCTCGAAAGCAGGGGTGAAGACCGGTGACTGTGACAACACCGGTTGGGGGACCAATTGAAAGGTCTGTTGTGGCTGGGCAACCACTTGGGAGGTAGCGGGTCCCGGAAACTGACGTCTTTGTTGACGTTGCTGGGGTTTCTGTTTTTGGGATTTCCTCTTAGGTTGAGGTCCGTCGTCCTGAGAGGGTTTCCTTTTCCTGGACATGCCCCACTTGTGGAGAAGGTTCCTATTCTCCGTGGCGGCTCTGTCGGTGATTTCCTTCACGAGGTCAGAAGGAAAGAGGTGTTTACCCCAGATGTTGGAGGAAATCAGCCTCCGGGGTTCGTGTTTCACGGTGGCACCTGCAAACACGAATTCACGACAGGCTCTCCGAGCCTTTATGAAGTGGTACAAGTCCTTCATCACGGTCATCATGTGGGATTTGGAGAGTACCATGTAGTGGTCTGGTACTTTGGTTTCACAGGCCATAATTTCAAGTTGGACTTGATGAGATAAGGATGCTGCGAGCCTCTCCTTCGTATCTTGTTCCCGACGAAGGAGGTGATCGTTGAGCTTAGGGAGGTCTTCATTAAACTGACGTCCGGCGACGTCAGGATCTAGCTTTCCCACGACGAAAGTATGCTGGACATCCTTCCAGTGTCGAGCGTCAGGGGGAGTTACTATGGAGAAGGGTCTGCACTCCTCCAGTGCAGGGCAGGCTTTCCCCTCTTCCGCAGCTTTAAGGCACGCAGTTAAGGCCTTTTCCAGGAATGGAAGAACCGCACTTTCAGGTGCGACATAAGTAGGGTGCTTCTTGCTCAGGGCCGGAAGCTTAGAGCAGGTAAAGCCCCTACTCTTGAATGTGGTGGCTAGCATAGCCTGGGCCTTTGCGAGATCGAACACTATCTCTTCCTTCGGTTCGGTCTCTTCCTTCGAGGCAGGTTCAGAACGCAGACGGACGTAACAGTCCGGGTAGGCCTCAAAGTTTGGGAAGAACTCCACGTCTTCCAAGGGGACCGTGCCGATCTTATCACTGACGAAGATCCTGCCGGTCGCGATAACCATATGCTCAGCATACCTCCACGGGTTGGCATGTGAGCAAGCGGGGAGATCCTTAACCGAAATCCTCTTCGGTTCTCTGGATCCCATCATGGACCTGATGAACTCCTGATTCTCCTTCAACCTGTCGTCCATGACGGCTCTAATCAGTCGGATCATTTCTTGAGTGGAAGAAGAGGGATCCGGGGTCGAGGAGGTAGACGGAATAGACACTTCCGTCGGTGTAGGAGTAGGAGCGGGGATGGAAGGAGGAGCGACCTCTTGCTCCGACTCGGCGTATTCCACCTTGTCTTCGTCATCTTCGGCTCCTTGAGCCATAAGCGTCTTCTCCGTGTCTTCCGAGACATCCGACATCTGTTCGTCATCTTCGGAATCCAGGCGGCACTCGTGCATGGACTGAGCCATGACAACATCAGGTTCCACTGTAATTTGGACAATGGGAATCACGTCTTTGGGTACCACTGAATCAGGGGAGGCCTTAGGGAACAGGAGTGACCTCAATTCTTCGGTGGCCAGGTAAGGTCCGGTGGCATTTTTCTGGAAGCCACGCACCCACTTGCGTAGCTTTTCACGAGAAATGTCTCTGACGTCCGCTGAGGGAGGGTTATGGAAGGCGTCAACTAGGTGAGCCTGGCAGACCGTACAGTTCAGTGGATTCCAAAACTTCAGATCCCCTTTCTTGTCGGCACAAGGGGCGTGAGTCCTGCAAGCCGTATGCCCGTAAAACTGCGGGCGTTTCACAGCGCAGAAGGCGAAGTCACACTTCATCTGCTCCTCCTGTGGAAGAAAGAGAAAATGAGTATGGGGGAGTCATAAGAATGGCTCTTAAACTAAGTTAATATTAATTATTAATTTTAACTTAATGAAGGGTGTGATGCATAGAGATTGAAATAGTAAAGGAGAACATACTCCATGCATCTCGCCCGGCTGGTTACCGTAAGCTTTGTCCTTGGATAATCCGAGAGACCGAAGGCACCGGATAGTATTCCTTAGAGTTCCATAGGGCAATGGAATTCCGTGGAAAAACCAAGGGTAAGATTGGGACCGAGATCATTCGGTCCCAAGCTAGGGGCTAGAGGGCCTCCTTTAAGGTAACTGCTTCCGGCAACCAGCCGTGCTAAGATGCACGCAGCATGCTGGAATTTAGAAGAATGCAAAGAGACAGCATAATCACTAACAGAACAGTACCAAGGTATTGATCTTAATAGTGGAAACAGCCCATCTGTTTGCGGTATAGGGCTATCAGTATCATATGATAGCTAGAAGAAGGGGGTGCAAGTATTCTTGACGCCTCCGGGGGTTTCCGGCAAGCCGCCGGCATGCCGGAGGTCGCTCCGGCAGAGTTTCTGGTATTAAGACAGACAATATTTAAGTCAAGGGTATACCAAGGTGGCGGCCGCCGGTACAACGGCGGCACGCCGGCAGGGGAGCGGCGGCTCCGGCAGTCGGAGGATGCCGGTTTGGTGACTGGGACAATGATGTTTATAGCGGAACCGGGTTGCCGGCAGTAGATGCCGGCACTCCGGCGGCCGACCGGCGAGCGGACGACAAGCTAGGAGGGAGGAGCCACCGGTAGGAGCCGGCGGCAGTCGGCAGTCCCCCGGCACACAGGGGGCTGGCGGCAAGGGTAGGGAGAGTCACCAAGGTAGGAGGCGGGTATCGCCGACAGTGGAGGCGGCAAGAGACCAGCACCCGGATAGTGAGAGAGACAGGGGGGGGGAGGGATGCAGGAAGTTCAGTCATGGACTCCGGACATCCCCCCCCTGAGAGGGTGTACCCATGATAGAGGCAGGCTCTATCATCCAGGAGCAGGGGTCACTGAGGACCGGGAGCTAGGTAGCCCAAGGGAGGGCTAGGGGACACCCAAAGAGGGGAGACCCCCATATGCAGAACACATCTAGAGACTAACCCCATAGGACACTATGAAGGGTATATGTACCAGAGCGGACTGCACATGGAAGCTCGGGTAGCCCTACTACTCCACCCTAAGGAGGAGTTGTAGGACAGAGGACAGATGGGTATAGACTAACCTAAGCATAGGCTAGGCTATACAAGAGATAGGTGGGGAGGGGAGTAGAGAGAAGTCTTCCAAGGAAGGGTTTCTGTACCAGAGCGGCCACTAGGGAAAGGGAGGACACTCCCTAACCTAAGATAAGGCAGACCGGCTGAAACGGTGCATGGGTACAGTTTCAGCAGGGAACAGAGAAACCTTCCTAACCTAACCTAGAGCAGGGCTAATAGTCCTGAACTAGGAAAGGTAGAAGACATATCGCTATCGCAGGATAGTCATAGACTAATCCTAGCCATAGAGGTAGGGCTAGCCTAACCTCACTCTCGGACGCAACCCTAAGGGGGGTTCATTCCCATAGGGAGGACTGAGAGGCGATAAATACTCCATTAGACACTTGATCCCTCTACTCAGAAAGGGAATCAAGGCTAATTAGAGGGAATGCCAAAGCAGGGGATGAAGGAAGCATATAGGGGTCCTACAAGTAGGTTAGGTTAGAAAGAGACACTAACTAACCTATCCCCTATATGGTCCCTGAAGGCGAAAAAACATTTGCATCACGGTCGAAAGTATTGTAAAATAATGCCACTATCTTCATAACTTAGCCTAGGATCACTAATAAAATCATGCATGAACACTTATATACAGGCGCTCTGGCCTGGGGGCTATAGTAGCCGACTGGTATGAGGTCAATCGATGACCGATAAAAAGCGTCGAAACACGATATAAAAGTTCCTAGCTATGAAGACTAAATAAACTAATGTATTCGATTAGTAAATAAGGCCGGAAGCGTTGTTGTGGCTAACTAAATAAGGCATGCATAACAACAACGACGCCATAAAATGGCGGGTCCGGTAGAGGCACAGCTCTGCCACAAAACAGCAATTATCTCGGAAAGTAATATTTACTTTACGGCCAGAGCTTAACTAAACAATACTGGAACCTTGTACTCAACTTTCCAGAAGATGGTGAGGCTGAAGGTAGCGACATAACGTAGATGCAAATCGATAAATGAAGCACAGGGAAAATCCGTCTAAGTAGGGCAAGCTACTAAACAAAGGATGAAGACGGGCGTGACGTCATTTGAGCAATGGCGCCCGCTTGTTTACGTCTCGAGTATCAGTAGTAGCCACGAATGAGATTAGCTATGGAACGGCTCCCAGCTATTCTCAACCCTTACACACCGAAGCATTAACTCTGTTCGGGGTGTAGATAGCTATGTGGCGCGTTCAGACATGCGTCCCCTGTTGATATACGATGTCTTAAAGGGAAACCTTTGGGATACTCGCTCCAGAAGTTAGAATTCTGTGATAACCTGTGGTTAAATTCTCTGGGAATATCTTAGTAGTTTTATACCCAAGGAAGCTACCAAAAAGGAACCTTCCATCAGGACGCCATGGCTTGAGCCCAAAAAGAGCAATTACTTTAAATTCTACGCACGCAGCCTAAAAAACGTAATGCCAGAACATTTACCTAAACATAACCTAGAGACTAATGAAAACTTATCTAAAGGGGGAATGGCCATTAATAAACTCACAAGATTTTTTATCCTGGCCGCCCGTGTCCAGAGTGTTAGAATATTAAACTTTTATTTATGATGCATTAGTGTTGTTGATTATGCGCTTGGGTACAATCATTTGTTTTTACCCATAATTCTTGTCATGATGTGCGTGGCGTGACGCCGTTTTCTTTTGTCCATATAGTGTAACCGGCAAGTTCATGGCCCAAGGAACTGTGTACTGCTGCCTCCCACATTCTCCATTAAAGTGACTCTTTTATTGATAATCTTTTATTATAACCCACCATCATGTCCTTCGAGCTCACACAGAGAATGACGGAATTGAACTCTACTTCACTAGGCGTACTGCAGTGGTTTAACGGAGTCCATTCAATGACCCCTTCCAACTCGCTCCTTGCGATGATCATAGGTTCCTACAGGGCATGCTGCTTCTCCTCAATATCTGTGACCTCTTAAGGCATCTACTTGTCCTTGTCCTTCGTGAAATCCTGATTAGTCAATTTACAAGGAGACAGACTAGTGGGAACGAGTACTCTTGAACTTGACTCGGGAGCAACTGCCCCACCTGGCAGCAGGGTTGCCAACTAAAAACCACCCGATTCCCCTAAAATGTGGTATTTTCCAAAGCGGAAACACTGGTTGCTATGCCGGCCAACACAAATTATTGTCGGCGTTAGCCAGATTATGGTATTTTACTTGAAATTATGGTACAAAAATATCAGAACTATGGTACATATTATTGTACACTGAATCCTAATATATATATATATATATATATATATATATATATATATATATATATATATATATATATATATATATATATATATATATATATATATATATATATATATATATATATATATATGTATATATATTAGATGATGATAATAAATTTCTCATAAGAATATATTTAAGTTTTATACGCTAAGATACATTATACAAGACTGTAATGTCGAGAGAGTTTACAAGAAAGAGTTTTCTTCATTTAGAAATACATTTTCCCCAAGGCCCACGTGTCTTCATAGGACTGTTTATCCTATTCTAATTGTGTGTATATATATATATATATATATATATATATATATATATATATATATATATATATATATATATATATATATATATATATATATATATATATATATATATAACGGATTTTGAGCGAAGCGAAAAATCTATTTTTGGGTGAGATAGCCATGGCGTCCTGATGGAAGGTTCCTGTTTGGTAGCTTCCTTGGGTATAAGACTACTAAGATATTCCCAGAGAATTTAACCACAGGTTATCACAGAATTCTAACTTCTGGAGCGAGTATCTCAAAGGTTTCCCTTTAAGACATCGTAATACAACAGGGGACACGCATGTCTGGTCGTGCCACATAGCTATCTCCACCCCGAACAGAGTTAACGCTTCGGTGTGTAAGGGCTGAGAATAGCTGGGAGCCGTTCCACAGCTAATCTCACTCGTGGCTACTACTGATACTCGAGACGTAAACAAACGGACGCCATTGCTCTAATGACGTCACGCGCGTCTTTATCCTGGCGCCAGTTGCTGCCCATCACCATGATACAATTGTGTAGGGTGGGAGCAAACTGAACGAAGTAGTAGGGAGGGTCCATCAGGACGCCATGGCTATCTCACCCAAAAATAGATTTTTCGCTTCGCTCAAAATCCGTTTTTTGGGCTCAAGCCATGGCGTCCTGATGGAAGAGTACCAGAGAATCAATGTATCGTGGTAGATTTTCCCCCAGAGTTAAGTGCCTAGGCATTGACAAAACAGCAAAGTAATCTTAGGTAAGAACCATAGGAACGAAATATCCTGCCCCCCATTGGTAGGAAGTTCCCATGGGCTATGCCGACGTCAAAGTGGTATTGAAGGGCTATTCATCTTGACAGAAGAACTTTTAAGAGCTTAGAGATGAAGCAGAATGTTTGATATTTGTATAGGAACATTCTGAAGTAGGCCAGTGGTGGTTGGGCACTGTGTGTAGAGTTCATCTCCTGATTATCAGAAGTAAGTATTCGTGTAGGAACCTTACTGAGGCAAGGTGAATATAATTTAGGAATGGACATCTTAAATTCTTCATGACCATAAGAAAGGAGGAGTAAATAAAACTATGACAGTATGTATTTCATAGTAAGTAGGAGCTGAAAGAGACGCATAAGTAATAAAATAGAAATTTTATTTCACAATGCAGAAATTAAATAATTTACAGCAAAAGTAAAGTTCATTTACAGTAACAATAATGTACATAGAAATAAAGGCTTGCTCTTGAATCTGAAAGGGAATTTCAGGATTAGTAGGTACTCGTTCTCGAGGAACGCAAGTCTTTAAATAACACATCATGCTCAAGGCATGCGGCACTTGTGTAACACTATGACATTTCACCTGGGATAAGAACAGTTATAAAAGCACTAAGTGTTTTTAGACATCACTATGAATCACTCGAGGGTCAACATAGGCACCCGAAGAGTTAGAGTCCCAAGTAACTCACTGTTCTACGCAGAGTTAGGTGCAGGTTTCATAACACTACCTGCGGCTACCACAAAATGTTTGATTTCGTGCACTTGTTTCGCATAATGTTTAAAGAAAACTCGCGAGGACTTCCAGCCCGTAAAGTTTTTAAGGCTCTCAAAGTCCATGCTCTGAAAGAAGTTCAGAGAAGATGCCACTTTTCTAGGATCATGACCAGCGGGTGTACTGTTCGGATCCGCTCTGCGAATGAAGTAGGTGATTTTCGCTCTTAATTGTTTCAGTGACAGGTCGCTGCCCGATGTTTCTCCTTTGAAGAGTTGGCCTCCACCAAAGTTTGAAGTTCTGCGAAGATAGACCTTGAGGCTCTCTACTGGACATAGAGAGACATCCTCCTTCAGGGGGCATATTCTCCAAGGGCCCCATCTTTTGGTGGGTAATTCATTTTTGGCGAGAAACGTCGGATCAGGGGAGAGGGTCACTTCTCCTGAATCAGCAAACAGGATGTGTCCCTCTTCTCTTGATAATGCCACTATTTCGCTGACTCGAGCTCCCGAGGCGAGAGCAAATAAAAATATAACTTTCTGAGTCAGATCCTTGAGGGGGCATGAATCATTGTCCAAGTTGGAGGCGAAATGGAGCACCTTGTCTAGTGACCAGGAGATCGGTTTCGGAGGGGGTGCTGGGCGTAGGCGAGCACATGCTTTCGGCAGTTTGTTAAGGATGTCGCTGGACAGATCAATTTGGAAAGCATATAGAATTGGTCTAGTCAAAGCCGATTTGCAGGTTGAAATCGTATTGGCTGCTAATCCTTGTCCATGAAGGTGAATGAAGAAGGACATACAGAAATCAATGGTGATTTCTTTAGGATTTTTTGCTTTAACAAAGGAGACCCATTTCCTCCAGGATGATTCATATTGCCGTCTCGTGGATTCGGTCTTGTATTCCTCTAGGAAGTCTAGACTTTTCTTCGAGATCCCAAACCTCTTCTTTGCGGCAAGGGAGAGAAAATCATGAGATGAAGGTCCTTGATTTTCGATGATGAAGCGAAGACAGTCGACTTCTGTACTTGTTGAGAGAGAACTGGGCCCGGGAGAGGGATCAGCTTGGGCTGCAGCTCCAGGACCAGGGGGTACCAGTTGCTCCGGGGCCACTTGGGAGCCACTAGGGCCGCTGTCCCTTTGAAGGTTCTCAGTTTGGAGAGGACTTTCAACAGAAGGTTGGTGGGAGGGAACAGGTATATCTTCGACCATCTGTTCCAGTCCAGTGACATGGCGTCCACCGCTTCTGCTTTGGGGTCCTCGTACGGGGCTACGTACAGAGGAAGTTGATTGTTGTCGCTCGTTGCAAAGAGATCTATCTGAAGTTCTGGGACTTGATGAGAGATGAAGGAGAATGATCTTGCGTCTAGAGACCATTCCGACTCTATCGGGTTTGTCCGAGATAGAGCATCCGCTGTCACGTTGCGGAATCCTTGTAGGTGAACTGCAGACAGGTGCCACTTCTTCTTCTCCGCCAGACGGAAGATTGGGAGAAGCACCTGATTTATCTGGGGCGATCTTGAGCCTTGGCGATTGAGACAACGAACTACCACCGAGTTGTCTAGGGTTAGACGGATGTGGATCGAGGGCGGCGGGGATAGCTTCTTCAGAGTAAGAAGGACCGCCATGGCCTCCAAGATGTTTATGTGGAACGTCTTGAATAGTGGAGACCAGGTCCCTTGAACTTGTTTCAGGTGGGAGTGACCTCCCCAGCCCTCCAGTGAGGCATCCGTGTGGATGTTGAGTGAAGGAGGAGGGTGTTGGAGAGGAATGGACCTTTTCAGGGCCATTGCTTCCGACCACGGCTTTAGGAGGCGTCGAAGTCTGTTTGGAAGCCGTCTCTTGAGGTCTCTTCGAGCGATGGATGCCGATCGTCTCCAGACTCCCGCGGCATCCTTTAGCTGTGCACGAAGCACTGGGTTTGTCACTGAGGCGAATTGTAGAGAGCCTAGAACTCGTTCCTGCTGTCGTCTTGAAATGCGTTTGGATTTCAGTAGTCGCTTGACAGACCCTGCTATTTCCTTCCTTTTCTTCTGGGGGATGGAAAGGCGGTGTGACTGAAGATTCCAGTGGATTCCCAGCCACTGAAACTTCTGAGCCGGAGAGAGGCGAGATTTCTTCTCGTTGATCTTGAATCCCAGGTGTTCTAGGTACTGGGTAACTTCGTCGCAAGACTTTGTACACTCTTCGGGCGATGGAGCCCAGACTAGCCAGTCGTCGAGGTAGGCCATCACCTGGACGTTTCTTAGGCGGAGCTGTTGTACTATGGCGTCTGCCAGCTTTGTGAAGATCCGAGGGGCCACATTGAGGCCGAATGGCATGGCCCGGAAGGCGTAGCTTTTCCTTTGGAGTCGAAATCCTAGGTAGGAGGAAGCGTGATGGTTCATTGGAATGTGCCAATAGGCATCCGCCAGGTCTATAGAGACCGTGTAGGAACCTTGAGGCAGAAGGGTCCTTATTTGTTGAAGCGTCAGCATCTTGAATTTGTTGTTCTCTATGAACTTGTTGAGGGGGGATAAGTCCAGAATGACTCTGAGCTTGTCTGAGTCCTTCTTGGGAACGCAAAACAGTCTCCCTTGGAACCTGGTGGACTTTACCTTCCTTATCACCTTCTTGTTCAAGAGGTCTAGAACATATTCTTCCAGAATGGGGGTCGATTGTTGGAAGAACCGCTGGAAGATTGGGGGTGGTTGCACCCAACTCCAGCCTAGACCGTTCTTGATGATGCTGTGTGCCCAAGGATCGAAGGTCCAACGATCCTGGAATTGGCGGAGTCTTCCTCCCACCGGAAGCACTTCATTGCTTCTGGTGTCCCGAGGACTTGTTGCCTCGGCCGCTAGCTCCCTTTCCTCCTCTACCTCTGGAGGGACGACGAGAGGCGTCTCTGCTTGCACCCCTGGACGAGCCTCTACCTCTGGCATGAAAGGTAGTGGATGGCTGCTCAAAGGCAGGGGTGAAGACCGGTGACTGTGACAACACCGGTTGGGGGACCAATTGAAAGGTCTGTTGTGGTTGGGCAACCACTTGGGAGGTAGCGGGTCCCGGAAACTGACGTCTTTGTTGACGTTGCTGGGGTTTCGGTTTCTGAGGTTTCCTCTTAGGCTGAGGTCCATCGTCCTGAGAGGTTTTCCTTTTCCTGGACATGCCCCACTTGTGGAGAAGGTTCCTATTCTCCGTGGCGGCTCTGTCCGTTATTTCCTTGACAAGGTCCGAAGGAAACAGGTGCTTTCCCCAGATGTTGGAGGAAATCAGCCTCCGGGGTTCGTGTTTCACGGTGGCACCGACAAACACGAATTCACGACAGGCTCTACGAGCCTTTATGAAATGGTACAAGTCCTTCATTACCGTGAGTAAGTGGGATTTGGCCAGTACCATGTAGTGATCGGGTACTGCTGTGTCACAGGCCATAACTTCAAGTTGGACTTGATGAGAAAGAGACGCTGCAAGCCTCTCCTTCGTGTCTTGTTCCCGGCGAAGGAGGTGATCATTGAGCTTAGGGAGGTCTTCATTAAACTGACGTCCGGCAACGTCAGGATCGAGCCTACCCACAACGAAAGTATGTTGGACATCTTTCCATTGTCTAGTGTCAGGGGGCGTCACGATGGAGAAGGGTCTGCACTCCTCCAGTGCAGGGCAGGGTTTCCCTTCTTCCGCCGCTTTAAGGCATGCAGCCAAGGCCTTTTCCAAAAATGGAAGAATCGCAGTGTCGGGTGCGACATAAGTAGGATGCTTCTTGCTCAAGGCAGGAAGCTTAGAGCAGGTAAAGCCCCTGCTCTTAAATGCGGAGGCTAGCATAGCCTGGGCCTTTGCGAGATCGAACACTATCTCTTCCTTAGGTTCGGTCTCCTCCTTCGAGGCAGGTTCGGAACGAAGCCGGACGTAACAGTCCGGGTAGGCCTCGAAGCTTGGGAAGAATTCCACATCTTCCAACGGGACCGTGCCGATTTTGTCACTAACAAAGATCCTGCCGGTCGCAATAACCATATGCTCTGCATACCTCCACGGGTTGGCATGAGAGCAAGCTGGGAGATCCTTAACCGAGATCTTCTTCGGTTCTCTGGATCCAATCATAGACCTGATGGACTCCTGGTTCTCCTTCAGTCTGTCGTCCATGACAGCTCTAATCAGTCGGATCAGTTCTTGTGTAGAAGAGGAAGGATCCGGGGTCGAGGAGGTAGACGGAATGGACACATCCGTCGGTGTAGGAGTAGGCGGAGGGATGGACGAGGGAGTAGCTCCAATCTCCGACTCGGTGTATTCCACCTTGTCTTCGTCCTCTTCGGCTCCTTGAGCCATAAGCGTCTTCTCCGTGTCTTCCGAGACGTCAGAGATCTGTTCATCCTCTTCGGAATCTAGGCGACACTCGTGCATGGACTGAGCCATGACCACATCAGGTTCCACCGTAATTTGGACAGTGGGGATTGCTTCCTTTGGAACCACTGAGTCAGGGGAGGCCTTAGGGAACAACAGGGACCTCAGTTCTTCGGTGGCCAGGTACGGTCCAGTGGCATTCCTCTGAAAACCACGCACCCACTTGCGCAGTTTCTCACGAGCAATGTCTCTAACCTCCGCTGAGGGAGGGTTATGGAAGGCCTCAACTAGGTAGGCCTGGCAGACCGTACATTCCAGTGGATTCCAGAACTTCCAATCCCCTTTCTTGTCTGAGCAAGGGGCGTGAGTCCTGCACGCCGTATGTCCGTAAAACTGGGAGCGTTTCACGGCACAGTATGCGAAATCGCACTTCATCTGCTCCTCCTGTGGAAGAAAGAGAAAATGAGTATGGGGGAGTCATAGGAATGGCTCTTAAATTAAGTTAATATTAATCATTAATTTTAACTTACAGAAGGTGTGATGCATAGAGAGTGAAACAGTAAAGGAGAACACGCTCCATGCATCTCGCCCGGCTGGTTACCATAGGCTTGGTCCTGGGATAATCCAAATGACCGAGATCATTGGATATAGTTTCTTAGGATTCCCATTATATTGGAACTCCATGGAAAGCCAAGGACAAGGTTGGGATCGAATTCATTCGGTTCCCAGATAAGAGCCAGAAGGTCTCATAAAGGGTAACTGCTTCTGGCAACCAGCCGTGCTAAGATGCACATAGCATGCTGGAAATAGAAGAATGCAAAGAGACAGCATGATCACTAATAGAGCAGTACTAGGTACTGATCTTAGAAGCAAAGCAGCTTATCTATTTGCCAGGTAGGGCTATCTTAGTCTTATGATAGCTACAGAGAGGGGGTGCAAGTATTCTTGACGCCTCCGGGGTATCCGGCAAGCCGCCGGCACGCCGGAGCTCGCTCCAGCATAGATTCTGGCACTAGAACAGACAATTTGTAAAGTCAGTTAGAAACCAGGATGGCGGCCGCCGGCACAACGGCGGCACGCCGGCAGGGAGCGGCGGCTCCGGCAGCCGGAGGATGCCGGATTGGTGACTGGGGTAAGGATGGTACAGGTAGTATCGGGTTGCCGGCAGTATATGCCGGCACTCCGGAGATCGACCGGCAAGCGGACGATTAGATAGGAGTAGGAGAGCCGCCGGTAGTAGCCGGCGGCAGCCGGCAGTCCCTCGGAACACGGGGGGCTGGCGGCAAGGGTAGGGAAGTCACCAAGAGGCAGGTATTGCCGGCAGAAGAGGCGGCAAGAGACCGGCACCCGGATAGATAGAGAGACAGGGGGAGGGGGGGAAGGATGCAGGAAGTACCTTCAGGGTTCCAGACATCCCTCCCCCTCCCTGAGGGGGTGTACCCATGATAGAGACAGGCTCTATCATCCATATGCAGGGGTCACTAGGGACCGGGAGCAGGTAGCCCAAGGGAGGACTAGGGAACACCCAAGAGGGGGGGGGGGGAGACTCCCTTATGCAGAGCTACACTAGGAACTAACCTTATAGGACACTATGAAGGTATATGTACCAGAGCGGACTGCACAAGGAAGCTCGGGTAGCCCTACTCTTCCACCCTAAGGAGGAGTTGTAGGACAGGGGACAGATGAGTATAAACTAACCTAAGCATAGGCTAGGCTATACAAGAGATAGGTGGGGAGGGAGAAGAGAGGGGTCTTCCCAGGAAGGGTTTCTGTACCAGAGCGGCCACAAAGGGAAGGGAGGACACTCCCTAACCTAAGATTAGGCTGATCGGCTAAAACGGTGCAAGAGTACAGTTTCAGCATGGAACAGAGAAACCTTCCTAACCCGACCTAGATCAGGGCTAAAAGTCCTGAACTAGGCAAGGAGGAAGACGTATCGCTATCGCAGGAAAGTCGCAGACTATCCTAGCCATAGAGGTAGGCTAGCCTAACCTCACTCTCAGACGCAATCCTAAAGGGGGTTCATTCCTTTAGGGAGGACTGAGAGGCGATATAAAACTCTATTAGACAATAAATCCCTTTACTCAGAAAAGGGATCAAGGCTAATTAGAGGGAATGCAAAGGCAGGGGATGAAGGAAGCATATAGGGGTCCTAAGGTTAGGTTAGGCTAGTAAGAATCACTGACTAGCCTATCCCCTATATGGTCCCTGAAGGCGAAAACATTTGCATCACTAGTCAAAAGTATTGTAAAATAATAATGCCACTATCTTCATAACTTAGTCTAGGATCACTGATAAATCATGCATGAACACTTGTATATAGGCTCCTGGCCTGGGGGCTATAGTAGCCGACTGGTATGAGGTCAATCGATGACCGATAAAAAGCGTCTAAACACGATATAAAAGTTCCTAGCTATGAAGACTAAATAAACTAATGTATTCGATTAGTATATAAGGCCGGAAGCGTTGTTGTGGCTAACTAAATAAGACATGCAAAACAACAACGACGCCATAAAATGGCGGGTCCGGTAGAGGCACAGCTCTGCCACAAAACATCAATTATTTCGCAAAATAATATTTACTTTACGGCCAGAGCTTAATTAAACAATACTGGAACCTTGTACTCAACTTTCCAGAAGAAGGCGAGGCTGAAGGTAACGACATAGCGAAGATGCAAAACGATAAAGTTCACACAAGGGAAAATCCGTCTCAGTAGGGCAGCTACTAAACAAAGGATGAAGACGCGCGTGACGTCATTAGAGCAATGGCGTCCGTTTGTTTACGTCTCGAGTATCAGTAGTAGCCACGAGTGAGATTAGCTGTGGAACGGCTCCCAGCTATTCTCAGCCCTTACACACCGAAGCGTTAACTCTGTTCGGGGTGGAGATAGCTATGTGGCACGACCAGACATGCGTGTCCCCTGTTGTATTACGATGTCTTAAAGGGAAACCTTTGAGATACTCGCTCCAGAAGTTAGAATTCTGTGATAACCTGTGGTTAAATTCTCTGGGAATATCTTAGTAGTCTTATACCCAAGGAAGCTACCAAACAGGAACCTTCCATCAGGACGCCATGGCTTGAGCCCAAAAATATATATATACATATGTGTGTGTGTGTGTGTATGTGTGTGTGTGTCTGTGTCTGTGTATTAGATAGGCTGACCTAAGTCTTTTAATAGTTTATATGTGAAATATCTGTTGTAATATTGTTGATATTTTCAAAGCATTTTACTTTGATTTTATTTATTTTTCTTTGTTTCCTTTCCTCACAAGGCTATTTTTTTCCGGTTTTAGCCCTTAGGCTTATAGCATCTGGATTTTCCAACTAGTATTGTAGCTTAGCTAGTAATTATATAAATATACATTATAGAGTCCTTTCATTATACGTCATCAAACTTCTAGTCCGCCATCTTGGAGGACAGACAAAGACAAGTTCAGTGAATAGCTGTGGTTGAATTGTTGAATAGTTAGCCATCTCATCACATTCACATTCACACAATGCCCAGTTTTTGCGCTATTGTTGGCTGTGGGAATCGAGGACAAAGAGATGACAAGAGTTTCTACCACATACCGGCAGTTATTCAGAATCAGGACAAAGATACAGAAGCATTATCCAAGCGCAGACGTGACTTGTGGTTGACCAGAATATCACGGGCTGATCTACGTAAATCCTCACTACCCTACGCACGTATCTGTTCTGATCATTTCATATCAGGTCAGTCTCGGCTAGGCCCTAAAAGTATCATTATTTATGTGTAAACATGCTATATCTGATTGCATGGGTGACTTCACAAGTATCATCGTCAGTTCAGTGTGGAGTGTGTGGGGGAGGGGGCATCTCAATTTTTAAACATCAAAAGGGGCATCTCAGATTTTCAAAACAAATATCAAAAGCACCCATATTGGCTATATTAACAAAGGCTACTTACCTAGGTCTCTATTTCGTCAAGGTGCTCATGCCTATATATAATTAAGTGTATATTTATATTTATTTTAATTTGTGTATTAAATTGTGCAGACATAGAGGCCTATGTGATGAATAAACATTGATTATAAATAATAATAATAATATCTGAAAGCTGGTTTAACCCGAAGGGGTCTTCAGCTTATATATGAAACATCGAAAAAATAATTAAACTAGCGCATTTAATTGCAAGGAGGCAAAATGATCGGTAATTTTATATATATATATATATATATATATATATATATATATATATATATATATATATATATATATATATATATATATATATATATATATATATATATATATATATATGTACATATATATATATATATATATATATATATATATATATATATATATATATATATATATATATATATATATATATATATATATATATATATATATATATATATATATATATATATATATATATATATATATATATATATATATTAATGTGTATGTAGGTGTAATCAAATGTTTGATTGACTAATTTATTATTTAATATATTTAACGCATATCTCATTTCTGTGAAGAATTTTCTTCACTCTTCTTCTATCAATCGTATTTTTAGCTCTCTTCTACTAATACTATAGCTACCCCTTAAACATTCTCTCCTACATCTAGTTTTCTTTAACGAAACATAGGGAGGACTAATCTAAACTTGTTGACAGTGGCGCACGCCATGCTCGTGACGTCACAGCGTAGATACGCACAACAGATGGCCTTAGTTGTAACCCCGGCGTATGTTGGTTCTTTCCTTAAACTACATGGGTCGAGATTAAATTCCTAAGTTGCACATTTTATATAAATTCCAATACTGCTGAATTAATGCATCTTATATTTCTCAATACCAATTAAGGTTTGTTAATTTTAAGATGTATGCCCATCGTACCAGTCCATTGCTAATTAATCATTTTAAATATTAATTTTTAGCAAGCCAGAATAGGTAGTATTATTGTATATATAACCTCCCTCAGAGCAGCAAGATTTATCTGAGTATTTAGTACAAAATCCTGCCTCCTCTGCACTCCTTGCAACAAAATGTTGCCCTGTCCTGAAGTTCCGATATGGCACCCTCAATGGATTACCATGCGCATCGAGCTCCTCACCTGTCTGGAAAGGTGAAGCCAGGTGATCTCTTCGACCGTAGTGTCGGCCCATTCTACGAGAAGCTGCCCTGGCTAGCTGACCTGCCTGGTCATTGAACCCGGGCACTTCTGGCTCACCCCTCCCCCCCACTCTCTCTCCCAAAACTCGACTCACAAAAGGTTGCTGCCGGTCGGAGAGATTGAGAAGAAGAGGACCCTGATGTACCTAGTTACAGCTACAGTGAGAATTCTTGGGGTGAGCCAGGCAAGAGATTAGTGCGACAATCAGGTCAACAGCCACCACGGGCATAGGACTAAACTTCAAAGGAGTGCAGGTACTACATCAATGGCCATTTAGTTTTCCCCCATTTTTTATTAGCTTAGACTAATTTTAACTTTATAGGGAACCTGGCTAATTACACTATTCGGACTGTGTGCGGTGGGATTGTGTGTAAATATTTTTCCATTATTATTTCTTGCTTGGAGACTAGCATAGTCTCTGGGTCACGTGGGCCACGTGCCAGACCCCATTTTGATTTTTGATTATTGCAGACCGCGTGTCTAAACCATCATCTTTATCATTTTGAATTGCTTTGAATTGCATCTCTTTTGATTCCATTTTTGTCTTTGTTAAGATGTCCGTTTTACTTTAATGTAAATTTGTGAATAAATCAATATTAGGTTAATCAAACCTCCTTAGTATTTTTGCTCCCTCATTTATTTTAATGTGTGAAATGAATAGTTGATCACGGGACAAAGTACCCCATATTTAAAGAGTAAGTCTATAGGTGGTAACAGCGAGAAACTTTGCATTAATATATTTGCTTCGAAGGTAAAGATCCTTATCTTTAAACTTTTAAACTACTTTACATCACTGCTCCCATTTTGGATTTTGTCTGATTACATTAACGTAAAATAACTGTCCAGCATTTCATTGGGGTAGCTGGGACGGAGCCGGAACAGAGCCTGAGAATGAGATGACTATAGACCTGACAAAGCTAGAGTAGGCCATAAATTGTTGTTAATCCTACGTGTGGAGTGCTTCGGCCTCTGGACAGTAAATTTCCCTTTTGTATGTGAGTGATGGTTAGTGAATTGTGACAGTAAAGTATTCGCAGGGTGTCTGTGCCCCGAGAGTAAGTGCTCATATCCTCCCCTGTTGAACTTTATGTAACTGTTATAAGGAGACTTTCCCGGACTAAGTTCCCACTCAGAACACAACCATTAAAAAATTCTCCACAATTTCATATCTTGAGAAAAAGATTTTCAGCAGATAATTTCAATACTGACATTAAAAGTAATTTTATCCAAAATTTGTTCCTATTTGGTATTTCGCCTCTGTCCGCATAAAAACCTCGTTTCTCTACAAATACAGAAAGTCAATCGACACGTTTATAGTTTAATGACAATTTCTACAAAGCGTTTTCTCGCCTCTTCAGCCGGGGAAATTGCTTGGACCTCCCAAACAGACACGGGCTAAAGATTAAGATTAGGACAATTGGTTTCCACCCACCTACATGTCAAAAACAAGATTATTCTTTATTCTTGAAATTGGAGGAAATACCCGTATCTCCTCAAAGATGTGACCTTAGGGTGTGACACACTGACACGCTAAATCAGTTAATCTCCAGGTATTAACCTAGGTCAGATTCTTCACTCAGCTTCATTGTCCGCTGAAAGCATTTCCGACCCTTTTTTTCTTTGAGAGAGAGATAAAAAAGTTGAAATTATGGTACAATGTACGGGCATTATTGTACATGGTGCGCAAACCCTGAATTATGGTTTCGTGGCCTGTAACTTTGTGAGGTCGAGTTCAGGTCAGCAGCGTCCGGCTTCCTTCACTCAATAAAAGCACATCTCGATGACGCGATGTGTAAGCCAGTGGTCCCGAGATGCTGTCTCTAATTTAGGACAGGCTTGAAACACTTGTGGTTTGTGAGTTTTATGCAATGGGCTTATTTAGAATACAAGGAGAAATTTTGCAACTCCAGGGCACAATAGATAATCTTAGCAATAAACATCTGGCATACAAAATAAAAAATCAAACTAAAAGGTAATTAGTAAATCAGGCTTACGTGAGTGGACAAACATACCTCCTAGACTAGCAGACTTGAGTTGTAGTAGAGAGAAATTTAGAGTACCTAGATAGCCTACTTACGTAGAAATAATGAATACAAAAATATTTATCTCGAGACACTCGCTTAAGGAAGAATCATCACTCACATTTTCCCTGCCGTGACGTCACAAACAATAACAATGTCTACCTACACTGAACTGTGAAGAAGAGTAGTGAAGAAAATTCTTCACATATGGTTATTTATGCTAAATTATGAATTTATATCCCTTGAGCTTTTTTCATTTACTCTTATATGTGTAACTTTAATACAGTACATTTTCCTTAAAAAGCACAGTATGTGTGTTTATTTATATATAAAATATCTATATATGTACTTGTCTATATATATAAAAAGAACCTTAAAAGAAGCTAAGGAAATCAAATAATTCACCATATTTCGGTCAATACTAATTGGCACTGTTCTTTAGTTAGAGAAGAGGGCTAATGTGTATTTACTGAAGTATAGTGAAAATTTTGACTATTGAAGCATCTCACATTGATATACATCATTACTGGGGTCACCATTAGTAGCAGCGTCATCAGTGATAAGGTGGTTCACAGTTTTGAAGGTGACTTCAGCGGCGTTCAGCCCCACAGTTCTTTTGAGATATGGCAGCTGAGGAGAGGCAGTGGTGTATACCCCAATCTATGAGGAAGTGTCTGGTGGCATTAGATCTATATTCAGGGCCACCATCAAATGTTAGTCGATTATGGATACCGAAGGTGACCAATATACGTCATAGCAGCCATGTAATGAGGCCAGAAGCATCAGGCAATGATCTTTCCTTGATTGATAAGATGGAGTAACGATCAACCACAATTCAGGTAAATGGTTCCTTTGTAGTAGAAGAAATCATCACATTAACACTGCAATGGATGGTCATGTGGTATGGGAGGTGTGGGTAGGGAAGATGGTTGAAAACGAGCCATGCAGTTGCAGAAGCTGGCATGGAGGATTGCGATGGCTGGAGTGATACCAGGCCAGAAGACAGACACCTCAGTTCTTGAGTTCACTGAGGTAACCCCTTAGTGGACTGAATGTAAAGCAGTCGATACCTCTTTCTTGAGGGTCCTTACAGAATCATCATCAGCTATATATAGGTCACCATGTAATAGGTAATATTCTCAGAGGGATGCTTGAAGTTCCTGGCAGAATTCAGGGTGGAAGTTCATGGCAGAATTCAGGCTTACTAGATTAAAATACTGGTAGAGACTGTCCATACCTGCTCCTATGTCACAGATTTGATGGCAAGCAAGTCCGGGAAGGATACAATGGATGAAATTAAGCAGGTCTCAACTCTGACATTAGCAGCAGTAGGGATATGTGTGCTAGCCATAAATGAAGGTGGGGGAAAAATAGACATGGTGTGTCTGATAATTGCCATGTCGTCGGGGGTTGGGGGTTGAAGTTGCTTGGGATCATCATTGTGATGATGAAAGATACTGTCTGAGGTACTATGTTTTACATTAGTTACATGGCTCATGTGGAACCATGTGGAACCAATATCTAGAGTCTTCTCCTTCAAGTTAGAAAGGTGAGGGTCGGGGATTTCGTCCAAGTTGCTGTCACCAAATATTTTCTGGATGAGCTTATGGTCCACTGCTTTCATAAGGTCTTACATTCTAGAAAGAAATATCTGGCCTTATCAAGTGCATCAGTATCGGAGAGGACCTCTTCTTCCTCAGGAAAATGGTGCACTTCAGCAGGGTGTGTGAATCAGCTGCCCACAAATACTATCTTCCAGCAACCTGGACAGCAAAATGAGTCTATTCCATGGCAGTAGCAGTGCTGTTTTAGGAACCAGATGCAGATACCAGTATTGGATCAGCCTGTGGCAATGCATGTTTGTTTATTGTAGATAAACAACTCTTCAAACAGTATGTCGAGTAGGTAATGTCATCTGAATGGGGTTCCTGGTTTAAAGAGCTTGCAAAATGGTCGGATCTTATAATAATACTGAAAGTATATGAGACCTGGTTGACAAGTCCCAACCAGGAGTATACACCTGTGAGGCTCTGGAGGCCAGGGAAGTCTAGAGTGGCCCTCAGATACTTGGAGAAGGTTGTACGCTTTTGGGTGCTATTTCAAAACCTGTAAACTCTGTTACATCGTACTCACACACTTGTTGGAGTGGAGGGTGAATCCCTGCTTCTCACAAATGTCAACCCACCTCACTACTTGGAAAGGGCTATCTTATAGTGAGTCAGATCAAAGGAGAACATCATCTACACAATTAGTGTTTTTGGGGATGTGGGAGACAGTTTTATCATATCACCCAGTGTAACCATCTCCGTAATGCAATATAGCCTTGTGTTGCTGTCTTGTAGTGATATCTGCCCTCTGTGTGATAGGTTATAGTTAAATAGAAATTCTCTACATGGATTGCCACACTGTGATAGTCGTTCTAGCCTCAAATACATCTTTCTTTTGTTTGTGTGGTACTGATTGGGCTTGATGGAATGTCAATAGATTGTGATTGGTTTTTCATCATGTTGAATGAAACATTTCGGGTTTAGAAGTCAACAGTGCACCAGTCCATAATATTATCATATGGACATAATACAATTCTGTTGCACCAGGAAACAGGTTCCTAAATAGGTACAGGCTCCAACACACCCAACTGGACATTCTGGTCTAGCCAATCATCTTGCCATTTTGGTTGCTATTGGGGTCCACCATTAGCTTCAAAATAGGCTTATCTAAGATCCAGATGGGCTGGTGGTCATTGTGTTAAATGTGCTAGATCTGTGGTAATCTAGTAGATACTGTTGCAATTTCTGCAAGCTATTATCAGTGGCAGGGAAGGACAGTTAGGTTGGAAGAAGTGGAGGTTGGCATGGAGGGTAGTCACATGGCAATGTAAGTCCACTGTGGTTGGAGATACTATAGTGCTCACAGTTTCAATATTGCTGTGAGATGCTGTGCAGGTCACAGGCTTATGTGATACAGTGCCTTTATTTTGCCAATTATAGAGAATCTATCAGCTGCCAAGTGCAACACAGACCTCCCTGTTAATGAAGACCTTGTCTGATGGGTTAGTGACGTAAGTCCTTTGTGTGGTTGTAATATGCTTACCTGTTTTGTCTGAACCTGACATCAATAACAGTGATGCCTACCTCATTATTAGCATGCATAGTCATAATTATAAGGATAAGGTCAGTTTCAAGCAAGCCCAAGCAATGGATGATTTTGATCCCAGCATGGTAGCTTTAACAGCCTTTGACTGGCAGGCCAGGAATGGTGGCAGATTTGCTAAGGGCATACAATATGAAGTTTAGGTCTGTGTAATTCCCAGAGTGGGTATTGACATTGAGATTGATGAATGAATGGTTGGGATCTAGAACACTTCTTGATCCAAGTGTTTGAGAGCATATCATAGAGGTGGTGGTCAAGGGCAATGGATTGCCCACCATATTTGTCTGCACCTGCAGTAACAGAATGCAGCGCACCAGATGTGACTCCTCCATAGTTATCAACACTGGGTGTAGTATTCATAAAAGTTTTGAGTTTGCCTTTGCTTCGGCAACTGCTCTCCAGGTGGTGGTCATGGTGGCAAAGTCGGTGGTGGTGGCCATATCTCCGTGTTCATACTGTCTTCTTTCATATGGTATTGTTTATTAGAAAGAAATTGGCATGATAATTCCATTAAAATATAGGTATTCAGCTATGATTTCCTGAAATATTTACTCTTTCCTGAAAATGGTTATTAAACATTTTGCCAGATAAGAACACTATTCTTCAAGATAATCGCGTGCTATAGAGCTGATAGATTGAAAATCTGTCCGTTTTCCTTTTAATAAATATTCTATATCTAACGAATTTTTCGCTAATTTCACATTTCTTGGAGGATTTGGCACTGATGTTAGTTATACGGTAGTTTATTTACAAGAAATTTCTTCACTTTTTAATGCTCCAACTTCAAACTCGAAGTTAACATTGACAGGAGCTGAACAGCTAATAAATAGTTCCGTTGCGGCATTTGAGATGCTCAAAGAACGCAGTTGACTATGAATTGATGTCAGGGCTGCTTCAGATGCTATTAAAGGTAGGCCTATTCAGTTGGTTGAAAACAACCAAGTAGTTAGCCTTCCTCATCGAAAGGTACATTGAGGCAGTAGGCTAGTAGAAAATACGGAATATACGTTGATGAACTGTGATAGTTTAAAATCAAAGAACAATGAATAAAATTCACCGGCTAATCACTTTGCTCGAGCCAAATTTGTGGACTATTGAGAAAGAAGCTACAGGCTACCGATGGAATTTAATTGTTTATCATAAAATCGGTAATCGGTATCTGTGGTCTTCGGGACTGCATGGAAAAAGTCTTGCAAAATGCTAGCATCCCTTCAAAGTAGATAGAACACTAAAAACATGATCATTGCTATTTCTGTTAGTTCTGTTAATTCAGAAAAACAAAACAAAACAAGGAGCATCATATATTCAGTAAAAGGAACAGCCTTAAAATCGAAAATTTAGCCAATCTTATGATAATTAAATCTTGATTGGCCTTTCGTTTAGCTCATGGAATAGGCTACCACTCCACGGTCAAGACGTGTTTTAGAAGAAACCACTCTGCTAATGACAATATGGTAGATAGAAATGAAAATAAACATTGATGGCAATGAGTAGCTATTCAGAATTTTCCCTGCAAAATCTATAGTAAAAGATTCCGTTAAATATTTGATTGATTCATTTCTCTTTTTATAAATATTTGATTTATTATTTACCATTTTATAGAATTGCATCTAATGCCAATACAACAAACTCCATAGTAAAGTAATTTTATTTTAACCTTTCAAAAAATACACAAGGACCTAATCGTGAAATATGTCAACTACAATATAGGTTACGTATGATTTATAAAATATAGTATTGATGATTAAAGAAACAGCACTAAACGTGCAGGCCTAGGCCTACAACCAATTGCTACATAGACATATTATAATCACATTTATTAAAGATAGGCCTAGTCTAGTAATATAGGCCTGCTTCAACATCAGTATAATGATGCTTAACCATTCTCTAAACATTTTATTATGGAAATTATTTTAAATGAAAATTTTATTTAATAGAATCTAAGTTTAACGTTTCAACATACTGTAAGCGAAGCAAATTTGACATGTTTTTTGGGATAAAACGGCTGACAAAATATTTGAATCCCACTACTAGAGATAATCCTAAATGCAGTTTTGTTTAGAAGGATGACAGTTGGGCAGTGATTAATTACTTGAACATAAGAGTAAACGAAAAATAGAGGTGAAGATTTGATGAGAAAGGAACACTTGCCTTTTAGAGTTCCATTAACATTTGAGGGGAATGCCATATGCAGTAGGAATGTGTTACAGCCGAATAAGAGAAAATGCTAACGGTAGCGTGGTAGTTTATCCCTCAATATATAGATGATGTGAAGTGGGACACGGTTGAAAGTATTCCAGGATGACACCGAAAGCATGAAAATGTTTAGGAGCATAAATGGCGCAGTAGGCCTACACAAAGACGTCGAATAAAAAGATCCTTTGCTTTTACAGCACTTGGATTATTTAACTATATCTCATAAAAATGAAAAAGCGTGAAAACTAGTGGTAGTAGGTTGGCCAGGCCACCAGCCACCCGTTGAGATACTACCGCTAGAGAGTTATGGGGTCCTTTGACTGGCCAGACAGTACTACATTGGATCTTCTCTCTGGTTACGGACCATTTCTATTTGCCTACATATACACCGAATAGTATGGCATATTCTTACATATTCTCTTCTGTCATACACCTGGCATCACTGAGATTACCAAATAATTCTTCTTCGCTCAAGGGGTTAACTACTGCCCTGTAATTGTTTAGTGGCCACTTTCCTCTTGGTAAGGATAGAAGAGACTCTTTAGCTATGGTAAGCAGGTCTTCTAGGAGAAGGACACTCCGAAATCAGACCATTGTTTTCTAGTCTTGGGTAGTGCCATAGCTTCTGTACCATGGTCTTTCACTGTCTTGGGTTAGAGTTCTCTTGCTTGAGGGTACACTTGGGCACACTTTTCTATCTTCTTTCTCTTCCTCTTGTTTTGTTAAAGTTTTCATAGTTTACATAGGAAATGTGTTTCATTTTTCCTTGTTTCCTTTCCTCACTGGGCTATTTTCCCAGTTGGAGCCCCTGGGCTTGTAGCATTCTGCTTTTCCAACTAGGGTTGTGGCTTGGCAATTAATGATGATAATGTGAATAAAAACTGATGAAATGCATTTAATAATAAAAAAAGATTAAGAAATTTATTAACTGGAACATACCAACAAATGATCCAAGAGATATGACTAAAGGAGCCCCAAGATCCCTGAATCTCTGGCACCAGCACTGGAGCATTTGGCCTGAACTCCATATTCCATATTCCATTTAAGAAATAAACCTGGCTCACACAGATAATAGGTAATGCTATGTCTTCCAAGGAAGTTTACTATTCTGTTGCTTACCACAGCTTAATCGTGCGGACATTTTATTATAGAAAAACATTATTAATTACAATAACTTTGTGGTGTCATTTTCGATGAAAAATATCAAACTAGAAGTTAACATCACTGTAACCGAAACAATTTGGGAAATGTCCATGCATCTCTGGAATCAAGGAAGATGGAGCATGCATACTTTTAAAGTTTAAAAATAACATTTTTCAAGAATTTTAAGTTGATTACGAATTAGTTTTCTTGGAACTACATTATTAAACCATGTGAATTTGATATGTTACTTTAGAATAATCAAAGAGGCCTGAAACATTAGTGAGGATGTTAGCAGTATAGATTTGTAGATTTGTGTTTGCTGTAGAAGTTGCAATTCCTGAAACTGAATACTCCCTTGTCTAAGAGGACAGGAGCCAGGAGGTTGTTTGCTTATTCGGTCTAAGTGTTGTTTCTAACCCGCTATTACAGTTACCGTGAGTGATTGAAAACCTTCTAGTTATAAGTAGTTGTGCTCTGTTATTGAGGCTGCTTAACTTTAAAACGTAAGTACCATACAGTGTTTCCAAGATTAACCTATAAGGCTGGGTTTTGGCTGGAAAGCAGACTCTCAGACATAGTCAATAAGATTACTTGTGCCTGTTAATGATGTCCAAAGTATTATGACAGGCTACCTTGCTCTAGGTCAGACCTGAAAAGCGTTTAGCTGATGATATTGAACTTTACAACAATCATAATTTTATTAGTTTCTTAATGTTTATAAGGTTAATGACTTGCTTGTGTGAAGTTTCTGTATCTGGTTGACTTTTAGCTTAAGCTAAGAATTACCAAGTCTAACCAATTCCAAGGGGTTGTTTTTAAAATGTGTGTGGTTCGAATTAAATATGTCATTTTCTGACGGAAGCACTACCCCAACGCTTTTTGTTAATTATTTACACTTCATCTTGCATTAATATGCATAAAAAATGGGATAATGGGAACCAACATCAGTATTTTTTATGAAGGCTGATGTGGACAATATTTTTAGAGTTGCATGGAAATAGGGAGGATATTTACTTAACCTAAGGTAACCCCTACCTAATCTGACCCAAATTATAATATTTTTACTTGCTGGGTGGTAGCTTTGCCCCTTCGTGAATCTGCCCAACCCAGTAAATAAAAACTTAACAATTCCGGTAAAGTTGTACTGTATTACAAATTCTCATTTCGATCAGAAAATATATGTGCTCCTGTAGGAAATGACGTGATTTAACCGAATATGACCTAAATTCAACCACAAGCAAACAGAACAACCAGTTCGACTAACTTCAAGTAGCCGAACTGGTTATTGTTGTTGCCGATTAAATGAAGGTGACAACTGGTTAAATCATGTTATTTTCTACGGGAAAATATGTTTTCTGTTAGAATGTTTAAATATAATGGTGCGTGTTCAAATTCCGTCTTCACTTCACTCATCAAGAGCGTATGTACTGCGCACTCTAACATTAGAAATTTTACGCTAACGTTAGCAATGTTACGCTAATATTAGCATGTGTATTTTAAGGCATTTTTCCATATACCCTTTACACAATGTATAAAAAGGGTACACAACCTAACAAACCCACTTAACCTAACCTAGTAGATCCCAGGTCACAACTCCTAGCCAGGGGTAAACCCCCGGGAACGTCACAACTCCTTAGCTGGGGCCAAGCCCCCAGACCCCCTTCCAAGGTCACAAACTTGTACTGGCAAGTAATAACGTTGAGCTGCGCACGCTAAAAACATTTAAATTAATGACTTACTTTTATGACCCGGACGACGAAACTTGTGGGTCACCGGGGTGTTGAGACTGTGACGTCTTAACTTCTATGAACGGCACTTGGAACACTGTAAACGTTGGGGTATTACATTATGTGATTTAAGGAAATTATCAACATTGGATGACGTATCAAAGAAATCGCCATAAAATTTAGCAAATGATTTTAGGTATGGAATACTGCAGCCGTACAAGTTTCTATAAC
This sequence comes from Palaemon carinicauda, assembly GCF_036898095.1. Classification (NCBI taxonomy): domain Eukaryota; kingdom Metazoa; phylum Arthropoda; class Malacostraca; order Decapoda; family Palaemonidae; genus Palaemon; species Palaemon carinicauda. The sequence goes on along the minus strand of NC_090765.1, from coordinate 120,064 downwards.
TTCCATCGCAAAATACAAAAAAAACACACTTTAAATAACAAAGACATGACTAGGACAAAGGTTTCCACGGAAAAGGATTTATTGGATGGTGTATGAAGAGACCACTTGAAGAGATAAGGGAAGGGGATAGGGAAATATTAACCCTCACCCCCTGTGCAATCTTTCCATACGTATGGGTTTGTGATTGGGTAACGGAAAAACAACGGAGTCTAGAGAGTAAACATGAAAAAACTAGAATGGGAAACTTGTCCAGAGTAAGTATTTATGTGAAATCGGGGCGTGACAAGGTAATAACAAAATGTATAAAAGTAATATAGCAAGATGAAATGGAGTGTATGATAAATAATATTTAATGGGAATATAAAATGAGGTGATTTTATAAGGTATCGGATAATATAACGAGTAATACTGGGGTCAAACATATGTATATGAGAGTATTACATAAAAAGAATGGTATAATTGTACTAGATCAAGTCATATACTTGAATAAAGCGGTTGAAATCGAATACTTAAATTTGGCGGGTAGAGAAGAAGAAATCTTATTGGTGGAGAAGAAGTCTATGCGCAGAGGGTTGAAACCTGTTATGTACAAACGAACGAACAAGAGTGACTACAACCGTCCCGTAGAATGACAAAAAATAAATGAAAAACACTGATAATGTTAGCATGTTATGCTAGCATTGGTAATGTTAGCATGTTATGCTAACATTGCTAATGTTAGCTTGCGCAGCTCAATATTATTGATTTTTTCATCGGTTTATTATACATCCAAGAAGGTAATTTATAGAGAAGAAAAGGCTTGTTTTACCATTATATACCGTTTCCCCAGTATGTTTTCCCCACCCAAAACCTCGAGTTCCCACTGGGGGTCCTCCATTATTGTTGGATATAGATATATATATATATTTCGGAAACTATTCATTAGCGACGGGAACGAGTGTCATTTTCAAAGAGAGCGGAAATTTTTCTATAGAAAAAAGTAGTTTTTTCCCTAGGTTACATTGCCCTGTAATGCAGTACAATAATACCACAATTCCTTTGTTAAAAATCTTTCGCCCATAAGATCATTTTATTAAAATTTCGGTAATATTTTGATAGTCCCACCAAGCCATTACTGTTTGGCAGTACATAGGAGCTAGATGTTTTTCTGTTTTCACAAGAGAAGCGAGTACACGGAGCAAAACCATTTAGGAATCTATCGAAGTATTGCCAAAATCTAACGGGTTTTGCTCAGCCTTGTGCTTGCTTCGCTCGCGAAAAAAGAAAAACATCCAGCTCCTATGTAGGCTACTGGCAAGCGGTAATGGCTTGTTCCATTAGTATTGGAACCTGCCTGTCATTTGCAGTTTCAGACGTATTTTCATGCCTGGAAAACCCTATTTGACAACAACACACATGGTATTTCTTTACAAGAACACTCCATGTACTCCCAAATTATGCAGTCCTGCAGTTCTCCTCTTCTTGTACAGTAATTAGGAGGTTCTTTAAATGCTGGGAAAGCAAAAAAAGGGCAAGATAGGTTGAGGGGGGGAGGGGTTATAAAAAAACTAGCTCGGTTTCCTAACTAAACAACCAGGAACTGACATTGTTAACATAGTCGACTAACAGAATTTCGTGATGCTAGCGTACATAAACCCCCAGTCTGATAGACGTAAAGACGACTCATTACCTATTAAGAAGTCTACTTCTAAGAGAGAACGGAGTTCTTCTCATAAGAAAACTTCTCTCTCTCTGCGCCAGGATGATGAATGTGCGCTTTCGTAAGGCGATACTTCTTCTCGATACCAGGACGATACGGTTTCTCGTTCTCGATGCCAGAACGATACCGCCTCCCGTTCACGATACCAGGACGATACCTCCTCTCGTTCTCTTCGCCAGGACGATACCGCCTCTCGTTCACGACGCCAGGACGATACCGCCTCTTGTTCACGATGCCAGGACGATACCACCACCCCTCGTTCTCGACACCAGGACGATACCGCCTCTCGTTCACGACGCCAGGACGATACCGCCTCTCGCTCACGGCGCCAGGACGATACTGCCTCTCGTTCTCGGCGCCAGGACGATACCAGCCTGCCTCTTCGGGACGATACTGCCTCTCGTTTCAAGGACTCTTCTAGCGCTGGGCTCCAGGATGCAAGCCATCTTTTGCAGGACGATTCCTTTGATTTGCCATTGTCGGATTCTAAGGAGCCTTCTTCTCGTTCGAAGGATGTTGCAGATGTGGATCAGGACCTCGAGGAGGTCTCTGATAACGATGATAAACCTGCCGACGCCGCTGGAGATTACAAAGTTCTCTTTCGCTCCCTTCTTGAACTTTTTGGAGAGGAATTCCAACCTGCTGCCCCTCAATCTCCTCAATCCCAATTTAACAGAAAGAAGGCCAAGAAACAGTCGGCCTTCATCTAGATGAAACTGTCGATTTCCGCAAAGAAGGCTCTTGCGAAGATTGATGACTGGATGAAGGAGCGGAGACAAGCAGTTAAGACTTCCTTCTCGTTTCCACCAGCTCGTCATGCTTCAAAAGCTGGTATGTGGTATGAAACTGGGGAACCTTTGGGTCTGGGAGTGCCTTCCTCCTCCAAGGGTGACTTCTCTGGCTTAGTGGACTCGGGTAGAAGGCATGCTCTCAACTCAGCCAAGGTCATGTGGTCGATGTCGGAGCTGGATCATTTCGTCAAAGGTATTTTTAGAGCCTTTGAGGTTTTTAGTTTTCTAGACTGGTCGCTAGGGACTCTGGCAAGAAAAACTGACCAGATGGAAGGAACTCGGGACCTTACCAGTATTATGTCCTGTATGGACAAGGCCCTCAGAGATGGGGCGAATGAGTTGGCTGCGCTGTTCTCAGCTGGGATCCTAAAGAAGAGAGCCCTGCTTTGCTTTTTTACTTCAAGGTCTGTTACCATTGCGCAGAAGTCTGAGCTTCTTTACGCCCCCCTGTCTCAACATCTTTTTCGCGAGTCCCTGGTTAGAGACATTACGCTTTCGCCGGCCCAAAAAGCCACCCAAGACCTATTATCTCGTTCAGCTTGTAAGCCCTTGGCAACCACTCCTTCTTCGAAGCGAGAGGAAAAGAAATTTCAGCAGCCCTTCGGGGCAGGACTACTTCTTCAAGACCAGATTTTAGAGGAAGAAGGCAAGAGTCAGGACCAAGATCTACCAGGGGTTCATTCAGACCTCGCTCCAGAAAATGAAGTTTGTCTCCTCCAGACAGTAGGCGCAAGACTGTCAGGTTTTTGGCAGTCTTGGAAGAGGAGAGGGGCGGACACCTGGTCCCTCTCAGTCATCAAGGAAGGATACAAGATCCCCTTTCTGTAGAAACCTCCTCTCGCAGATGCTCCGCTGGCCTTAGTAGCCCGGTACACAGGTCCGGAGAAACAGAAGGCCCTAATAGACCTAGTCGACCAAATGCTAGACAAGGGAGCGATAGAACCGGTTCGGGATCTATCCTCCCCAGGCTTTTACAATCGCCTGTTTCTAGTCCCCAAGAACTCGGGCGGATGGAGACCCGTCCTGGATGTCAGTTCTCTCAATGTCTTTGTGGAGAAGACAAAGTTCTCCACGGAGACGACTCAGTTGGTGCTGGCATCAGGACGTCCAGGGGACTGGATGGTGTCCCTCGACTTGCAGGACGCGTATTTCCATGTCCCCATCCATCCGACTTCGAGGAAGTACCTGAGATTTGTAATGCAGGCAAGTGCTTCCAATTCAGAGCTCTTTGCTTCGGTCTCAGCACGGCTCCTCAAGTCTTCACCAGGATAATGGCGAATGTGTCAGGCTGGCTGTATCAAGAGGGAATAAGGAAATCTTTCTATCTGGACGATTGGCTGATTCGTTCACGATCGAGGGAGAAATGTCTGGAGGATTTACGAAAAACTTTTATGATGGCTCAAGATCTAGGCCTGGTCATCAACAGGGAGAAGTCTCAGATCAAGCCAAATCAGACTATTCTCTATTTGGGGATAGTTCTGAATTCAGTTCTTTTTCGGGCTTCTCCCTCACAGGAAAGACAGACCAAGTGTCTCGAAAAAGTCAGAAATTTCCTGGACAAGAAGAGGTGCTCAGCGAAGGAGTGGATGAGTTTGCTGGGAACTCTATCCTCCCTCGAACAGTTTGTCTCTCTGGGGAGACTCCATCTAAGGCCTCTACAGGACTTTCTTTCGAAAACGTGGAACAGAAAGACGCAGGAAGACTCCTTTTCCTTCTCCATTCCAGCAGAAGTCAAGAATCTTCTGAAGTGGTGGCTGGATCCAGCCTTGTTAGGGGAAGGGATCTCCTTACACAAGAAGAACCCAGACCTAGTGTTGTTTTCAGATGCATCAGAGTCAGGTTGGGGGGCAACACTAGGAAGCAAGGAGGTCTCAGGCTATTGGGAAGGAAATCGGCTGGAATGGCACATCAACAACAAGGAGCTGATGGCTATTTTTCTGGGGCTAAAGGCCTTCAAAGACTCTGTGTCTGGGAAGATTGTGGAGGTCAACTCAGACAACACCACAGCTCTTGCTTACATCAGAAAGCAAGGGGGGACTCACTCTCTGTCTCTGTTCGAAACAGCAAGGAAGCGCCTTCTTTGGGCGAAGGAGAACAAGATAGATCTGCTGACGAGGTTTGTACAGGGACAGAGAAATGTGAGGGCGGACATGCTCAGCAGGAAAGGGCAGGTCCTTCCCACAGAATGGACCCTCAACCAACAGGTCTGTCAGAGTCTCTGGAGGCTGTGGGGGAGACCCCTCATCGATTTTTTCGCCTCCAACTTAACCAAAAGGATCCCCAACTATTGCTTCCTGGTTTCGGATAAGGAGGCAATAGCAGTGGACGCCTTTTTGATGGATTGGACGGGGATGGACACATATGCCTTTCCCCCGTTCAAGATCATCAATCTGGTAGTCAGGAAATTCGCTCTCCTCGATTCGGGACGAATGATCCTGGTAGCTCCTTTCTGGCCGATGAGGGAATGGTTTACGGAGGTGGTTGACTTGTTGATGGACTTTTAAGCCTTCCTGCAAGTCCAAAGCTGCTCAGACAACCCCACTTCGAGAGGTATCATCAAAACCCCCTCGCTCTCAATCTGACTGCCTTTAGACTATCGAGAAGCTCGTCAGATCGAGAGGATTTTCAGCGCAAGCTGCGAAAGCTATCGCCAGAGCGAGGAGGGTCTCTTCACAGAGGGTCTACCAGTCCAAGTGGGAGACTTTTAGGGCTTGGTGTAGGAAGCACAAGATTTCCTCATCCACTACCTCTGTGAGCCAGATTGCTGATTTCTTGTTGTACCTCAGGCAGGACGCTAAGCTGGCTGTGTCCACAATCAAGGGGTACAAAAGTATGCTCGCTTCAGTCTGTCGGCATAGAGGCTTGGACTTGTCTCACGATAAGGACTTACATGACCTCTTGAAGTCTTTTGAGACAACCAAGCAGGTCCAGTTAAAGCCCCCTTCTTGGAACCTTGATGTGGTTCTTAAATTTCTGTGCACCAAGAGATTTGAGCCCATCTCACAAGCTCCTCTTAGGGAGGTTACGAAGAAAACCCTCTTCCTTTTGGCCTTAGCAACAGCTAAAAGAGTCAGTGAAGTCCATGCAATTGAGAAGCAGGTAGGCTTCAATCTGAATCGGGCAGTTTGTGCCTTAAGAATAGACTTCCTCGCCAAGAACGAGAACCCTTCAAAGCCCTGGCCAAGGACCTTTGAGGTTCCTAACTTGACTAACCTAGTGGGTCAAGAGCAAGAGAGGCTCCTCTGTCCAGTACGAGCCCGCAAGGCTTATTTGTCTCGCACAAAAAATGTGAGAGGCTCTTCTAGCTCCTAGTGGTGTTCTGTGAAAGATCCTCAGAAGCCCCTTTCCAAGAACGCTTTGTCTTTTTTCCTGAGGGAAGTTATAAGAGAAGCGCATCTCTTGTGTGAGGAGGAACACTTCGGACTTCTAAAAGTGCAGGCTCAGGAAGTGAGAGCCATTGCGACCTCGCTTGCTTACCGCAAGAACATGTCGGTCAGACAAATTATGGATGCGACATTCTGGAGGAGCAACTCTGTGTTCGCCTCTCATTACCTCAGAGAGGTGAGAGTGGATTATGAAAAATGCTATACCTTGGGCCCATACGTAGCTACGGCTTCTGTATTAGGCAAAGGAGTTAATACCTCCCCTCAACTTTAGTTTTGTATACTTGTGCGTGGGTTGGTGTTTTTAATGGTTGTCTGAGGACTTCGACTTGTGTACAGTCACCTCAGTCTAGTTAGATAATTTTTATCTACTTTGCAAGGTTAGGTGGTTGGTTTTGGTAAGGTTGCAGTTTTTTATATTGGGTAATAGGTAGTCTTGAAGTCTTGTCAGATTGTTGGTCTCACTCCGTTGACAGACTCGATTGAGTGTTTTCAGCACTGCAGGTCACATCCTGGCTGACACTCCTAAGGGAAAGCGACTCAAGAGGCAGGAACCTCTGAAGTCGGCTACCTTAGCAGGTGAGGAATCAAGGTGTTTTTATCCTACAACTTTTTTGGTTGTTTCCCCAACGATGTTTACTGTCTATCACCCTCCTCCAAGTGTGTTAATCAGCTATGTACTGTATATATAACTGCCAGGTAAGTTCTATTCATAAAAATGGAGTTTTTATGATAAAACAAAGTTTTATGAATACTTACCTGTCGGTTATATATACATTCGAAGGCCCACCCACCTCCCCTCAGGAGACAGGTCGGGCATAGATGAACTGAAGAACAGAAAACGGGAATGATTCCTCGTACCACCCTTTAACGGGTGTAACCACCCAACCACCTCAAGGCGGTTGCCGCGTTTAGAAAAATTCTGCCGAAAGTAGAGATTATTAGCTATGTATATATAACTGCCAGGTAAGTATTCATAAAACTTTGTTTTATCATAAAAACTCCATATTTAATCATCAGTTATTAGTCTCCATTTCAAGGACATTCTTTTGATATATAAATTTTTCAATATTTAACTTAGCCGGTGATTATAATAGCTGCAACTCTGTTGCTCGACAGAAAACTCTAAGGTAAAATTCGCCAGCGATCGCTACACAGGTTGCGGGTGTGCCCAACAGCGCCATCTGTCGTCCAGATACCCAGTACTCAATGTAAACAAAGAACTCAATTTTCTCTCTGTCGTGCTCCCGACAAGACGTGCTTATTCGCTGTTGCTAAACTGGATTTGTTTTCACAACTAATTGGTGAAGTACACTATTCTAGTTTTGAGCTTTCGCTGGTGCGGAGAAGGTTGCTGCCGCACCAGTAGCTAGTGCAGCTCCTTGCCTACAACCACCCACACGTTCGGTTGTGCGTCCTGGGGACGCTGAGGTAACCTTCTCACGCACTCCAGTTGAGAGAGTTCCGCCACCCATGCGTTCCAGTGTGATCTGCCAGCCGCATGTTGACGTTCAGCGACGCACGGAGGTATCCGTTGACGTCCGTGAGGTTCAACAACCGTCAGAGTTGTTTTGTTTTGACGCGGTGCGTCAACCTCCGCAACCCAGTGTGGTTGCCACTGCGCACCCACATCAGTCTAGACAGTCTGGAGTAGACGCTGTGCGTCCCCGCGCTGCTATGGTTGTTGCCAGCTCACAGACTGGGCAACAGTTCCATGACGTTGCGTCCGGCTCAGTCACGCATGCACCCGTGCGACCGGACTCAGCTATCCAGCCGTTACCCACTCCGTTGCCGCTTCCTCATCAGTACTCGGATGAGGGACTTTCTGATGATGATGGTGCTGCACACGTAGATGAACCGCATTCAGAACTGGACGAGCCTAAGTCTACGCAACCCTCTTTGGACTTTAGGAAAGTTTTGGCCCTGTTCAAAGAGATGTTTCCGGACCAGTTTGTGTCTGTGGCTCCGCGTTCTCCTCCGTCAGAGTTTGTGTTAGGCATGCCGTCAACCACCCCTGCCTTTACTAGACTCATCCTCGCACGCTCGTCCAAGAGAGCTTTGCGGGTGATAGGAGAATGGCTGCAGTCCAAAAAGAGTTTAGGGAAGACAGCTTTTACGTTTCCCCCTGCTAGACTCTCTTCTAGATCGAGCGTCTGGTATGCCACGGGAGAAGTTCTCGGCTTGGGAGTTCCTGCCTCTGCCCAGGGCGACTTCTCAAGTCTTGTAGACTCTCCCCGCCGCCTAGCCATGAGACGCTCAAAGATATGTTGGTCATCTTCGGACCTGGACCACCTTTTGAAAGGTATCTATAGAGCCTTCGAGGTTTTTAACTTCCTAGACTGGTGTCTAGGAGCTCTTAGTAGAAAGATCTCTCCGATGGAGAAGGAGACTTCCTTGCTCATTATGTCCTGCATGGACAAGGCCGTACGTGATGGGTCTAATGAGCTTGCTGCATCTTTCGTGTCCGGAGTCCTTAAGAAGCGTGAAAACCTATGCTCATTCCTTTCAGCTGGAGTTACACCATGCCAGAGATCCGAACTTCTGTTTGCTCCTCTTTCCAAGTGCCTTTTTCCAGAGGACCTGATTAAGGAGATTGCCGCTTCTTTGATACAGAAGGATACTCACGATCTTGTTGCGTCCTCTGCTCGCAAAGCCACCCCTTTGCCTACCTTGTCAGCCAGACCAAGGATGGACACTCCAGCGTCCCGTTTTATTCCGCCCTTTCGTGGCAGAGCCTCCAGCAGAGGAGGTGCTTGTGCCGAAGGGAGACGTGGAAAGAAGAAAGGAACCAAGTCCTTTAAGGGCAGAGTCTGACTGCCAGCTTCTTAAGACAGCAGTGGGAGCCAGACTCAAGAACTTCTGGCAGACCTGGGAAAAGAGAGGCGCAGATGCACAATCTGTGAAGTTGCTCAGAGAGGGGTACAAGATCCCGTTTGTACGAAAACCCCCTCTAGCAACGTCTCCCATCGATCTCTCCCCCAGGTACAGAGAGGAAGACAAGAGACGAGCATTGAAACAGGAAGTGTCTCTCTTACTAGAGAAGGGAGCGGTAGTCAAAGTCCTGGACCATCAAACCCCGGGATTCTACAACTGTCTCTTCTTGGTGTCAAAGAAGACAGGAGGGTGGAGGCCGGTGCTAGACGTCAGTGCGCTGAATGTCTTTGTCACAAAGCAGACGTTCTCCATGGAGACCACAAAGTCGGTTCTAGCAGCGGTCAGAAGGGAAGACTGGATGGTCTCGTTAGACCTAAGGGACGCCTACTTCCACGTCCCCATCCACCCGGACTCCCAACCTTTTCTAAGATTCGTTTTCGAAAAGGTTGTCTACCAGTTTCAAGCCCTGTGCTTTGGCCTAAGCACAGCTCCTCTTGTGTTTACGAGGCTGATGAGGAATGTAGCCAAATTCCTTCATTTAGCGGACATCCAAGCCTCCCTCTATTTGGACGACTGGCTTCTCAGAGCTTCTTCCAGTCGTCGCTGTCTGAAGGATCTAAAGTGGACTCTAGATCTGACCAAGGAATTGGGTCTCCTTGTCAATATGGAAAAGTCACAAGTGGTCCCATCCCAAGCTATTGTATATTTAGGGATGGAGATTCACAGTCTAGCTTTTCGGGCTTTTCCGTCGGCCCCCAGAACAAGCCAAGCCCAGTTATGCATCCAGAACATGCTGAAGAAGGAACGATGTTCAGTCAGGAAGTGGATGAGTCTGATAGGGACGCTATCATCCCTGGAACAGTTCGTGTCATTAGGAAGACTACACCTCCGTCCTCTTCAATATCACCTAGCATTTCACTGGAAAAAGGACAAGACGCTAGAAGCGGTCTCGATCCCCGTTTCCGAGAAGATGAAGTCTTGCCTGACATGGTGGAAGGACAGTATCAGCCTCAGAGAGGGTCTGCCCCTGGCTGTTCAGACTCCCAACCACGTTCTCTTCTCGGACGCATCGGACGTAGGCTGGGGCGCGACATTAGACGGTCGGGAATGCTCGGGAATATGGAACTGGAGTCAAAGGATAATGCATATCAACTGCAAGGAGCTACTGGCAGTACATCTGGCCTTGAGAAGCTTCAAGTCTCTCCTTCAAGGCAAAGTGGTGGAGGTGAACTCGGACAACACCACGGCTTTGGCGTACATCTCCAAGCAAGGAGGGACCCACTCACTGACGTTGTACGAGATCGCAAGGGACCTCCTCACCTGGTCAAAAGGTCTAAACATTTCGCTAGTAACGAGGTTCTTCCAAGGCAACTTGAATGTCATGGCAGATTGTCTCAGTCGGAAGGGACAAATCATTCCAACAGAATGGACCCTCCACAAGGATGTATGCAAGAGACTTTGGGCCACCTGGGGCCAGCCAACCATAGATCTCTTCGCAACCTCGATGACCAAGAGGCTCCCAATATATTGCTCACCAATCCCGGACCCAGCAGCAGTTCATATAGATGCCTTTCTCCTAGATTGGTCACATCTAGACCTATATGCATTCCCTCCGTTCAAGATTGTCAACAAGGTACTGCAGAAGTTCGCCTCTCACGAAGAGACAAGGTTGACGCTAGTTGCTCCCCTCTGGCCCGTGAGAGAATGGTTCACCGAGGTACTTCGATGGCTAGTAGACGTTCCCAGAACTCTTCCTCTAAGGGTGGACCTTCTACGTCAGCCACACGTAAAGAAGGTACACCAAAGCCTCCACGCTCTTCGTCTGACTGCCTTCAGACTATCGAAAGACTCTCGAGAGCTAGAGGCTTTTCAAAGGAGGCAGCCAGAGCGATTGCTAGAGCAAGGAGAACATCCACCCTTAGAGTCTACCAATCGAAGTGGGAAGTCTTCCGAAACTGGTGCAAGTCAGTATCTGTATCCTCGACCAGTACCTCTGTAACCCAAATAGCTGACTTCCTCTTATACCTGAGGAAAGAACGATCTCTTTCAGCTCCCACTATCAAGGGTTACAGAAGCATGTTGGCATCAGTCTTCCGTCACAGAGGCTTAGATCTGTCCAACAATAAAGATCTACAGGACCTCCTTAAGTCTTTTGAGACCACGAAGGAGTGTCGTTTGGTTACACCTGGTTGGAATTTAGACGTGGTACTAAGATTCCTCATGTCAGACAGGTTCGAGCCGCTACAATCAGCCTCCCTAAAAGATCTCACCTTAAAGACACTTTTCCTGGTATGCTTAGCCACAGCTAAAAGAGTCAGTGAGATTCATGCCTTCAGCAAGAACATCGGATTTTCATCTGAAACGGCTACATGTTCTCTACAACTTGGTTTTCTAGCCAAAAACGAGCTGCCTTCTCGACCTTGGCCGAAATCGTTCGATATTCCAAGCTTATCGAATAGCCTATGGTTGGAAATGAACTAGAAAGAGTCTTATGCCCTGTGAGAGCTCTTAAGTTCTATTTAAAACGAACTAAACCTTTACGAGGCCTGTCTGAAGCTTTATGGTGTTCAGTTAAGAAACCATCTTTGCCTATGTCAAAGAACGCTTTATCCTATTTTATCAGACTGTTAATACGAGAAGCTCATTCCCATCTGAGTGAGGAAGACCAAGCTTTGCTGAAGGTAAGGACACACGAAGTTAGAGCTGTCGCAACTTCCGTGGCCTTTAAACAAAATAGATCTCTGCGAAGTATAATGGACGCAACCTATTGGAGAAGCAAGTTAGTGTTCGCGTCTTTTTATCTTAAGGATGTCCAGTCTCTTTACGAGGACTGCTACACTATGGGACCATTCGTAGCAGCGAGTGCAGTAGTGGGTGAGGGCTCAACCACTACAATTCCCTAATTCCATAACCTTTTTAATCTTTCTCTTGAAATGTTTTTATTGTTGTTTTTGGGTTGTCCGGAAGGCTAAGAAGCCTTTCGCATCCTGGTTGATTTGGCGGGTGGTCAAAGTCATTTCTTGAGAAGCGCCTAGATTAGGGGTTTTGATGAGGTCCTGTTGTATGGGTAGCAACCCTTGATACTTCAGATCCTAGGGGTCGATCAGCATCCTAAGAGGATCGCGAGGCTCCGTAAGGAAGACGTACTTAAAAAGGTAGAGTAATTGTTCAAGTCGACTTCCTTACCAGGTACCTATTTATTTTGTTTTTGTTATTTTGATAACTTCTAAAATGAAATAAAAATTCTTAGCTCATAATGATGTAAACATATTTTGCTGGTCTCTACCCACCCCCCTGGGTGTGAATCAGCTATTATAATCACCGGCTAAGTTAAATATTGAAAAATTTTATTTTGATAATAAAATAAATTTTTGAATATACTTACCCGGTGATTATAAATTAAAGGACCCTCCCTTCCTCCCCAATAGAGACGCAGTGGGACGAGGAGAAAATTGAGTTTTTGTTTACATTGAGTACTGGGTATCTGGACGACAGATGGCGCTGTTGGGCACACCCGCAACCTGTGTAGCGATCGCTGGCGAATTTTACCTTAGAGTTTTCTGTCGAGCACCAGAGTTGCAGCTATTATAATCACCGGGTAAGTATATTCAAAAATTTATTTTATTATCAAAATAACATATTAGGTAATTTAATATGTAATAAATGAGAAAATATTAGTTTTATGATAAAATCGCAAAACTCACAATGCGACCGTCGTCCTTTTGGCGGCATTTCCCTAGCGTTTCATGGGTGAATCTGGTATCACACTAGACTTTTTTTTTTTTTTTTTTTTTCCCCCAGCACTGAACCGTTGCTGCCTAAAATGGGATACTGTGAGTATTTTTGCTGAAGATATTTTCTTCCGGACTGGACAGGAGGCAGCGAGCACAAACCGCAAGCATGACTTCAGGATGTAAACAAACGAGATGGCTGCTGCAAATAGTACTTGCTCTTGCTAGGCAATATTGGGTCCAACAAGCCTCAAGAAATAATAAAATTCTGCTTTGTTCTTCCTGTGGTAGTTGTAGAATTCTTCAATTCACTTAATATTCTGAGAATACATATTACTGTAACAATCAGAATATTTCTGGGTGCCAAGATGATAACATCTGATTGGTTTATTTTACACATTTTCCGATTTGCTCCTCGAACCACGAGATCATTGTGTGACTCTACAACACTTTCGCTCGCGAGCATCGACTGGAGGTTGGCGAAAACCTAGAACAAGAAATGACTATTGTGATTCCAGCATTACTTAATGCGCCCAAGCTGATGCTGAAGAAACTCTTTAGATCCTTCTTCCCTTCCTTGGGAACAAGCCTGCTGCATCTCCTTCAGGTTTCTCCAGGGCTCGATCCTCGGTAGGAATTTGTAAAGAAAAGGGATAGACTGACTTATCCTCTGGGAGTACTTTGAAGGAGTCAGGTGTTTTGTCTTCCCCACATTGAAGGCAATACCCTCCCTGCCTCTCTCAAAGTACTGTACTCTTGTTGTTGTGTTGCCTGTTGATGACCCCTCCACATGGTAAAGAAACCCGTCGGCACCTGGAGACCTTGCGGGGACTATCGCAGCCTCAACCTTATCACAACGCCTAATCACTACCCCCTGCCAAACATGCAGGACCTCACTGACGCCCTACATGGGGCGAAGATGCACTTCTAGAGGTCCCTGTCCACCCAGACGACATCCCAAAGACGCCCATTATCACACCCTTCGGGATGTACACATTCTCTTTCTCCACCTTTGACTTCAGAAATGAGGGGGCCACCTTCCAGCGCCTGAAACGCCCGCAGGAGAACGGGTTTGTTGTTTGCTTCGACAAATGCTCGTTTGGCCCAGAGAGGGTGGATTTACTGAGACACGAGGTCTCCTCGACGAGAGTTCGCCCCTTGACCTCCAAGGTAGAAGCAATGAGGACCTTTTCCACACCTATGATAATCAAGGCCATGCAGGAATTCATCGGCATGCTCAATTATTATCAGCTTTTCATCCCAGAGTTCACTCGCATCACGTCCCCTCTAAACTATGTTCTGAAGGGGAACGCATAGAAGTTAAAATGAGAAATACCTCTGCAGCAGGTATTTGATCAGACGAAGGCCACCCTCGCCGATGCTGCCACACTAGTCAACCAGGACCTGGAGGCCCACCTCAGACTCGCCACTGACGCCAGCAACGTCGTCTGCGGGGCAGTATTGGACCAGGTAGTGAACGGATCGCCCCAGCTGTTGGCGTTTTTCAGCCGAAAACTCAAACCACCTGAAACATGGTACAGTACGTTCGACCGGGAATTACTGGCCGTTACTAGGCTGTTCAACTTTTCCGGTACCTCTTGGAAGGGGCCTCCTTCACCATCCAAACAGACCACCAACTGCTGGTCCACTCTTTCACTAAGGTTGGCGATGTGTGGTCAGTGAGATAACAACGGCACCTGGCCACCATCGCTGAATTTTGGTATACAATCCGCTACCTTCCAGGCAAGAAGAACCCCGTGGCCGACAATTTGTCACGGGTAGAAATAAACTCCATCCACCTGGGCGTGGACTACGCTGACCTTGCCTGGGAAAAAGCTGCCAACCCAGAGACAACAGCATACCACACGGCGCCCACTTCGCTGAAACTGGAGGACATCCCACTTGACCGGACGGGCACAACACTCCTCTGCGATACTAGCACTGGTCGCCTTCGTCCTTGGGTACCTGCCTCCCGGCGGAAACAGGTGTTGGAGATTATCCACGGACTGTCGCACCCCATCGTACGAACAGTGGTATGGCTGATGACTGAAAAATTTGTTTGGCATGGCATAAAAAAGGATTCGCGTGAAGGGGTGAGGATGTGCATGGCATGCCAGAGCAGCAAAATCAGTCGTCACACGGAATCCGTTGTTGGGAACTTCCTCAACCGAGGCGCCGCTTCGAGCACATACATGTCGACATCGTGGGATCCCTCCCTGAGTCTGGAGACGTCAGGTACCTCCTCACGATCATAGATCAATCCACCATGTGGCCAGAAGCCACCCCCATGACGGTAGCCACAACCAATGCCTGCAATCCCTCATGGGCCACTGCACCGATGTGAAAACTGGAAATCACAACTACCATGGGTCCTCCTCGGCCTCATGACTGCCCTCAGAGCAAACTGCAAGGTTTCCCGGGCGGAGGAAGTGTATGGCCAGGGACTGGCTGTACATGGGGAGTTCTTCCCAGCAAACATCACCAACCAGGACACCCCGATCACGAGGTTCGTGAGGTCACTGGGAAATTCACGCAGTATCTGAGGACCTTCACCGACAGTACCAAGTGTTTCAAACCAAAGGGCCTGAACACCTGCAGCTATGTCTTCTTCAGGAATGACGCACATCGACCCCCCCCTCTTGATGCGGCCATACCGGGGTCCGTATCGTCGTGAAGACCACTCCCAAGGCATACTGCCTTATGATCCACAGCCAAGAAGACTGGGTCACCGTCGACAGGCTGAAACCTACATTCCTGACGGTGGACAACGACGACGCTGCAAATGCCGGAACAAACCTCCTCAGATGTTGCTCTATAACAAGGCTCCTCCCACTCGGTGCAACCAGCCCCGATGACAGACAGTCAAACCCGGGAGGCATCCTGTCGGACGACACATCAAAGGTATCAGCCTCCGACAACTGCCCTTATCCACAGATCTCAAGAACCCTGGGGTGCCTTTGCCCTCCTCGAAGATACCCGGATTGAAATGCCACGCTGTCAACAATAATTACTGTATTGTAAAATTCTTGTCTGCGGGGTGGGTAGTACTTGTAAAGGCATTATTTTGTCGGATTTCGGTTTGCTGAATCTGAGTTTTATACTTGTCATTTCTCAACCGTACTTGTTACGCCCTATTTGTGTTTACCAATATATGTAGATTTTTCCGGCCTTTCAGCTGATGTATATATTATGCCATTTCATTTATTTGATGTTCCACACATTGTATCAGAGGTGGATTTAGGTTATGTGGGGCCCTAGGCCCGGTGACCTTACCGGGCCCTCAAATCAGTGTACGAGCGAAGCGTTGAAATAAATTAGCTTTTTAAACAATATTAAATTTATTGAAATTTAACCAAATGACCATTTCACAGTTGAACATTACCCATATGATTTTTTGAAGCTCAACAATAAAAAATAACTATAATAATATACCATTAACTAAAGAGATAAGCGTTGAAATAAATTTTTTTTTAAACTATATTCAATTTATTGATGATTATCCAAGTGACCATTTCACAGTTGAACATTACACATTTGCTTTTTTGAAGCATAACAAAAAAATTACTATAATAATACACCATTAACTAAGGAGATCCCCAACTATAATGATGCACCATTGAAAAATAATAACTTCAATAATACACCATAAACAAAAGAGAATACCGTTTGACTGAAGTGAGTGGCAAAATGGCTAAATGAGTGGGTTTTGTTTATTGCATGCAATTTTCAATATACTTACCCGGTGATTATAATAGCTGCAACTCTGTTGCCCGACAGACAACTCTAAGGTAAAAACTCGCCAGCGATCGCTACACAGGTTGCGGGTGTGCCCAACAGCGCCATCTGTCGTCCAGATACCCAGTACTCAATGTAAACAAAGACTCAATTTTCTCTCTGTCGTGCTATCGACAAGACGTACTTACTCGCTGTTGCTAAACTGGAGTTTTTTCACAACTAATTGGTGAAGTACTTTATTCTAGTTTTGAGCTTTCGCTGTGCAGGGTTTCTCTTCACACAAATCCTTGAACTCTTTTTGATAACGGATTCTTTGTTGATGACTTTTTGATAGTTTTTTGAATTTCCCTTTGACCAATTCAAAATGGCTGACCCTTCACAAGTCCCAAAATTTAGGAAGTGTAATGCTAGGGACTGTTCAAGGCGTCTTCCGAAGGCTTCTATCGACCCTCACACTGTTTGTTCCAATTGTCGGGATAAAACCTGTCAGTTGGAAGATCGGTGTGAGGAGTGCGTTGGGCTTTCGGAATTCGATTTTATCGAATTCCAAAAGTATACACGTAGGCTAGAGAGAGATAGAGTTAGGAGAAGTTCTTCTCGTTCTGTTGATATATCCTCTCCTCATGCCCCACAACCTATTCCTTCCCCTGTAGTGGTTGCTCCTAACCCCCCTCCTGGCACTCAGGAACCTTCGATGGCTGATATGATGCGTGCCATCCAGGCTCTGGGTGAGAGAGTTGAGTCCCTTGCTAGTGACCGTAATCAGCTCATGGCGGATGTGAAGGAGCTTAAGTGCAAAAGTGCAGTGGGAAGTGCTAAAGTGCCGAGTGATAGTGTTGTGGATAGTGTTGCGCTTGAGGGTTCGTCTGTTCGTGCCTGTCGTCCTCCTAGTCCGGGACCTCTTGCAAGCTCCCAAGTCCAGGGGAGAAGCAATGTCGTACGACAAATGGGTTCGAGAGGCTTTAATCAGCGAACAGACGTTCCCTCCGTGGTATCGGGCGTATCTACCCAAGATCGCCCCTGCCTAACTAAGACGAGAGAGCCCATTTATACCTCGTCTTCGGAAGGTGTTTCTCGCAAGAAACCCTGGACCAAGGTCTCACGACCGTTAAAGAGCAAGTCGGTCCCTTCCGCACAAGTCCAACGGCCCAGTTGTAGCCACTGGGTCAGTTCGGACTCGCTGCCGTCATCCGATGACTGCTCACCGCCTAAGAGAGGCAAAGCGGTACCGCTTCAGACAGTTACACCGTCTGTCGCCGCACCTGCTCCTGTAGACCCTAAGTGGTCTCTACTGCAAGACATGCAGTCTAAACTAACGTCTCTTATGCAGGACTTTCGTGCGGAGAAGGTTGCTGCCGCACCAGCTAGTGCAGCTCCTTGCCTACAACCACCCACACGATCGGTTGTGCGTCCTGTGGACGCTGAGGTAACCTTCTCACACACTCCAGTTGAGAGAGTTCCGCCACCCATGCGTTCCAGTGTGATCTGCCAGCCGCATGTTGACGTTCAGCGACGCACGGAGGTCTCTGTTGACGTTCGTGAGGTTCAACAACCGTCAGAGTTGTTTTGTTTTGACGCGGTGCGTCAACCTCCGCAACCCAGTGTGGTTGCCACTGCTCACCCACATCAGTCCAGACAGTCTGGAGTAGACGCTGTGCGTCCCCGCGCTGCTATGGTTGTTGCCAGCTCACAGACTGGGCAACAGTTCCATGACGTTGCGTCCGGCTCAGTCACGCATGCACCCGTGCGACCGGACTCAGCTAACCAGCCGTTACCCACTCCGTTGCCGTTCCCTCATCAGTTATCGGATGAGGGACTTTCTGATGATGATGTTGCTGCACACGTAGATGAACCGCATTCAGAACTGGACGAGCCTAAGTCTACGCAACCCTCTTTGGACTTCAGGAAAGTTTTGGCCCTTTTCAAAGAGATGTTTCCGGACCAGTTTGTTTCTGTGGCTCCGCGTTCTCCTCCGTCAGAGTTTGTGTTAGGCATGCCGTCAACCACTCCTGCCTTTACTAGACTCGTCCTCGCACGCTCGTCCAAGAGAGCTTTGCGGGTGATAGGAGAATGGCTGCAGTCCAAGAAGAGTTTAGGGAAGGCAGCTTTTACGTTTCCCCCTGCTAGACTCTCTTCTAGATCGAGCATCTGGTATGCCACGGGAGAAGTTCTCGGCTTGGGAGTTCCTGCCTCTGCCCAGGGCGACTTCTCAAGTCTTGTAGACTCTCCCCGCCGCCTTGCCATGAGACGCTCAAAGATATGTTGGTCATCTTCGGACCTGGACCACCTTTTGAAAGGTATCTTTAGAGCCTTCGAAGTTTTTAACTTCTTAGACTGGTGTCTAGGAGCTCTAAGCAGAAAGATCTCTCCGACAGAGAAGGAGACTTCCTTGCTCATTATATCCTGCATGGACAAGGCCGTACGTGATGGGTCTAATGAGCTTGCTGCATCATTTGTGTCCGGAGTCCTTAAGAAGCGTGAAAACCTATGCTCATTCCTTTCAGCTGGAGTTACACCATGCCAGAGATCCGAACTTCTGTTTGCTCCTCTTTCCAAGTGCCTTTTTCCAGAAGACCTGATAAAGGAAATTGCCGCTTCTTTGATACAGAAGGACACTCACGATCTTGTTGCGTCCTCCGCTCGCAAAGCCACCCCTTTGCCTACCTTGTCAGCTAGACCAAGGATGGACACTCCAGCGTCCCGTTTTATTCCGCCCTTTCGTGGCAGAGCCTCCAGCAGAGGAGGTGCTCGTGCCGAAGGGAAACGAGGAAAGAAGAAAGGAACCAAGTCCTTTAAGGGCAGAGTCTGACTGCCAGCTTCTTCAGACAGCAGTGGGAGCCAGACTCAAGAACTTCTGGCAGACCTGGGAAAAGAGAGGCGCAGATGCACAATCTGTGAAGTTGCTCAGAGAGGGGTACAAGATCCCGTTTGTACGGAAACCCCCTCTAGCAACGTCTCCCATCGATCTCTCCCCCAGGTACAGAGAGGAAGACAAGAGACGAGCATTGAAACAGGAAGTGTCTCTTTTACTAGAGAAGGGAGCGGTGGTCAAAGTCCTGGACCATCAAACCCCAGGATTCTACAACCGACTCTTCTTGGTGTCAAAGAAGACAGGAGGGTGGAGGCCGGTGCTAGACGTCAGTGCTCTGAATGTCTTTGTCACAAAGCAGACGTTCTCCATGGAGACCACAAAGTCGGTTCTAGCAGCGGTCAGAAGGGAAGACTGGATGGTCTCTTTAGACCTAAGGGACGCCTACTTCCACGTCCCCATCCACCCGGACTCCCAACCTTTTCTGAGATTCGTTTTCGAAAAGGTTGTCTACCAGTTTCAAGCCCTGTGCTTTGGCCTAAGCACAGCTCCTCTTGTGTTTACGAGGCTGATGAGGAATGTAGCCAAATTCCTTCATTTAGCGGACATCCGAGCCTCCCTCTATTTGGACGACTGGCTTCTCAGAGCTTCTTCCAGTCGTCGCTGTCTGAAGGATCTAAAGTGGACTCTAGATCTGACCAAGGAATTGGGTCTCCTTGTCAATATGGAAAAGTCACAAGTGGTCCCATCCCAAACTATTGTGTATTTAGGGATGGAGATTCACAGTCTAGCTTTTCGGGCTTTTCCGTCGGCCCCCAGAACAAGCCAAGCCCAGTTATGCATCCAGAACATGCTGAAGAAGGAACGATGTTCAGTCAGGAAGTGGATGAGTCTGATAGGGACGCTATCATCCCTGGAACAGTTTGTGTCATTAGGAAGACTACACCTCCGTCCTCTTCAATATCACCTAGCATTTCACTGGAAAAAGGACAAGACGCTAGAAGCGGTCTCGATCCCCATTTCCAAGAAGATGAAGTCTTGCCTGACTTGGTGGAAGGACAGTATCAGCCTCAGAGAGGGTCTGCCCCTGGCTGTTCAGACTCCCAACCACGTTCTCTTCTCGGACGCATCGGACGTAGGCTGGGGCGCGACATTAGACGGTCGGGAATGTTCGGGATTATGGAACTGGAGTCAAAGGATAATGCATATCAACTGCAAGGAGCTACTGGCAGTACATCTGGCCTTGAAAAGCTTCAGGTCTCTCCTTCAAAGCAAAGTGGTAGAAGTGAACTCGGACAACACCACTGCCTTGGCTTACATCTCCAAGCAAGGAGGGACCCACTCACTGACGTTGTACGAGATCGCAAGGGACCTGCTCATGTGGTCAAAAGGTCAAAACATATCACTAGTTACGAGGTTCATCCAAGGCAACTTGAATGTCATGGCAGATTGTCTCAGTCGGAAGGGACAAGTAATTCCAACAGAATGGACCCTCCACAAGGATGTATGCAAGAGACTTTGGGCCACTTGGGGCCAACCAACCATAGATCTCTTTGCAACCTCGATGACCAAGAGGCTCCCAATATTTTGCTCACCAATCCCGGACCCAGCAGCAGTTCATATAGATGCCTTTCTCCTAGATTGGTCGCATCTAGATCGATACGCATTCCCACCGTTCAAGATTGTCAACAAGGTACTGCAGAAGTTCGCCTCTCACGAAGGGACAAGGTTGATGCTAGTTGCTCCCCTCTGGCCCGCGAGAGAATGGTTCACCGAGGTACTTCGATGGCTAGTAGACGTTCCCAGAAGTCTTCCTCTAAGGGTGGACCTTCTACGTCAGCCACACGTAAAGAAGGTACACCAAAGCCTCCACGCTCTTCGTCTGACTGCCTTCAGACTATCGAAAGACTCTCGAGAGCTAGAGGCTTTTCGAAGGAGGCAGCCAGTGCGATTGCTAGAGCAAGGAGAACATCCACCCTTAGAGTCTACCAATCGAAGCGGGAAGTCTTCCGAAACTGGTGCAAGTCAGTATCTGTATCCTCGACCAGTACCTCTGTAGCTCAAATAGCTGACTTTCTCTTATACCTGAGGAAAGAACGATCTCTTTCAGCTCCCACTATCAAGGGCTACAGAAGCATGTTGGCATCGGTCTTCCGGCATAGAGGCTTGGATCTTTCCAACAATAAAGATCTATAGGACCTCCTTAAGTCTTTTGAGACCACGAAGGAGCGTCGTTTGGTTACACCTGGTTGGAATTTAGACGTGGTACTAAGATTCCTCATGTCAGACAGGTTTGAGCCGCTACAATCAGCCTCCCTGAAAGATCTCACCTTAAAGACACTTTTCCTGGTATGCTTAGCCACAGCTAAAAGAGTCAGTGAGATTCATGCCTTCAGCAAGAACATCGGATTTTCGTCAGAAAAAGCTACATGTTCACTACAACTTGGTTTTCTAGCCAAAAATGAGCTACCTTCTCGACCTTGGCCGAAATCGTTCGATATTCCCAGCTTATCGAATATGGTAGGCAATGAACTAGAAAGAGTCTTATGCCCTGTGAGAGCTCTTAAGTTCTATTTAAAACGAACTAAACCTTTACGAGGCCTATCTGAAGCTTTATGGTGTTCAGTTAAGAAACCATCTTTGCCTATATCAAAGAACGCTTTATCCTATTTTATCAGACTGTTAATACGAGAAGCTCATTCCCATCTGAGTGAGGAAGACCAAGCATTGCTGAAGGTAAGAACACATGAAGTTAGAGTTGTCGCAACTTCCATGGCCTTTAAGCAAAATAGATCTCTGCGTAGTATAATGGACGCAACCTATTGGAGAAGCAAGTCAGTGTTTGCGTCTTTTTATCTAAAGGATGTCCAGTCTCTTTACGAGGACTGCTACACACTGGGACCATTCGTAGCAGCGAGTGCAGTAGTGGGTGAGGGCTCAACCACTACAATTCCCTAATTCCATACCCTTTTAATCTTTCTCTTGAAATGTTTTTATTGTTGTTTTTTCGGGTTGTCCGGAAGGCTAAGAAGCCTTTCGCATCCTTGTTGATTTGGCGGGTGGTCAAAGTCATTTCTTGAGAGCGCCTAGATTAGGGGTTTTGATGAGGTCCTGTTGTATGGGTAGCAACCCTTGATACTTCAGATCCTAGGGGTCGATCAGCATCCTAAGAGGATCGCGAGGCTCCGTAAGGAAGACGTACTTAAAAGGCAGAGTAATTGTTCAAGTCGACTTCCTTACCAGGTACCTATTTATTTTGTTTTTGTTATTTTGATAACTTCTAAAAGGAAATAAAAACTCTTAGCTCATAAAAATGTAAACATTTATTGCTGGTCTCTACCCACCCCCCTGGGTGTGAATCAGCTATTATAATCATCGGCTAAGTTAAAAAAATGTTATTTTGATATTAAAATAAATTTTTGAATATACTTACCCGGTGATTATAAATTAAAGGACCCTCCCTTCCTCCCCAATAGAGACGCAGTGGAACGAGGAGAAAATTGAGTTTTTGTTTACATTGAGTACTGGGTATCTGGACGACAGATGGCGCTGTTGGGCACACCCGCAACCTGTGTAGCGATCGCTGGCGAGTTTTTACCTTAGAGTTGTCTGTCGGGCAACAGAGTTGCAGCTATTATAATCACCGGGTAAATATATTCAAAAATTTATTTTATTATCAAAATAACATTTTGCATGGCACACTCAACTATTTCTCATTTTTACTTGCAAACTGTTTGATGACATCAGTAAAATCAAGCACCCATAATTTTTCATGCTCAATGCTAAGCGGTTCTGCCCCATGGTGTTTCTTAGATAATTCTTAACTAGTTTCAGCTTGGAGAATGATCGCTCCCCAGTGCAGTTTTGTGAAAAACATGCAGAGATAGTCGTAATACAATTTCAACATTAGCAAATGTTTCAACCATGTCATGTCTGTGAATTATCTTATACATTTCTAGTTCCGGACTTTGTCTTTGTGCAGCTTTTACACCACCTAATGAAGGAGCACTTTCAGATGAACCTCTTGGAATGGATTTCATGAGGTGTGCAAACTGCAAAAGCTCCGACTCCAATCCCGCCTCCAAGTCATTAGGTTATGAAGACACAAGCTTTTCAGCAGCTGCTTTAAGTTCAGTGTTTGTTTTGTTTGAAATTTCTGATAAAAACCCAAATTTCTCTCGAAGGTCGCTGTAAGCTGCAAGGCGTTGTGCTAGGGCAGCATAGAGCTTGTCAATGATTGGCAAGAAAGCAGTCACTCTAAACATGTCTCTCCCTGTCAGCGTAACATCCTCCACCGAGTCTAGTTCATCGTGGTGACACTTGCGCTTCCTAATACGCTGCGACTACCTGTCGGCGTAGTATGCAACTTTACCAGTCACGTCACTGGGATCACACTTAGCCATAGCTTTTACTTCAAAATCATCGAACTGGGATCTCTGGTCTTTAACAAACTGTAAAAGAGACTCCAGCAGTGTGACAGCTGTGTTGAGGGAGATTCCAGGTTTTTGCAGTTGAATACTGGCACTCTGAAACCTTTCCAATACTGTATCCCAAACTTCAAGAAGAATTACTGTTTCAAGGTTTTTCAAACCTTTGAGAAGACCACTTACTTCAGCTCTTGTTTCAGCTGGCTGATTCTGATCCGAGGAAAACTCTTCCAGAACAATGATGTTTTCTTTGTGTGCTCTACTGAGAGCAGCTACAGCATCTGCTCATGCTGACCAATGAGTGTCTGAAAGTCTTTTATCAACTTTCAACTTTTTTATCTTTATTAGTCTCTATTACCTCACGGTGTCTCCTCCAATGAGAAGTAGATGCGACAAGGAAGGAGTACAAGTTTTGTATCAGACCAAACAATGACACTGCAGCAGGACAGCTCTCTGCAGCACACTTACCCACCAAGTTTAAGGAATGAGCCATACATGGTATGTACTCAGCTTCACTGCACTCTTTCTTGATTATCTGTTGGGTTCCCTGATATTTACCAGACATTGTCATAGGAATGTCCTCGGCAGTCGAGAACTGAAATGTTCTTCTCTTTAAGAAAATCAAAAAACAGTTGTAGCAATATCTCTGCCAGTGTGGCTTAGCATGGGAATAAACTGCAAAAACCTTTCAACTGGACCTGTAGTAGGCAGTACATAGCGGATTGTAAAACTAAGTTGATCCATGTGTGAAATATCTGGTGTGGAGTCGACAGAAATTGAGAAGTACTTTGCTGTTTTTACTTCATCTGTTATTGAGGACATAACCTTTTCTGCCATTATTCTAATGACTTCCTCAGAAATGACATGCGACTAGTAGGAAGTATGACCACTACCTTTGTTTGCATGTTTCTTGATATGTGCTGCCAAGAAACTGATGTATATTCTCAGCAGCTCTAGAATCCCAAGATAATTTCCATTGTGTGCTGATCCAATTACTTCATCCTTACCCCGAATGGCTAGCCCGCGTTCGCAAAGTAGCTTTAAAACATCTACACACCACCTCAATACTGCCTGGCAGTACTCACAGTCACTTTCATATTGTAGCACTAGATTAGAGTCAATACGGGCACCCGTAGTCTTTCTATATATCATGTCGACCATACTTTTCCTGTGCTGATCTGACCTACTGTGAGATTCTATGACATACCTAGCTTTCTTCCAGCCATTGAAGCCAGTTATGAATGAGCTTTGCACCTTTGACAAAAGCTTGCAAGGAAAACAATACACTTTACCAGTTGTTTTAGAGTAACAGAGCCAGTTAAGATTAATTTCTTGGCCAGATAATGAATGAGTTCGAGTGAATGATGTCTTTGTACAATGATGGGTTCTCTTTAGCTCTTTCACAGCTGACTCATTAAAATCACCATCACAGTGTCGACATTCTGCACTTCCCCTTTTCAACCAATAGTCACACACATTTTCAGGAATTATTTTAGGCCATAATCCAAGATCTTTTTCAAATCCTTGTTCAGTACCGGTATTCATAGCTTTCACTTCCTCTTGTGTCTCCTCACTGCGCTCAGGATCAATTGCGCTAACTACATCTGGTTCAGACCGTTCAGTACTCGCTGTGGCTGCACTTGGTTTGTTCAAGCTAGCACCAACACTTGTACTTGGTTTGTTCAAGCTAGCACCAACACTTGTACTTGGTTTGTTCAAGCTAGGACCAGATTCAGTGTGAATTTGTGACTTTGCAGGTGCAGATACTGTTGAATATGCCAACCATTGAGTTATTTTTGGTAGTTTTTTTTTACTCTTTCCTTTTCATCTGCCTTTTCTTGTCGTTTGACAGAGCCTGCTTTATACTTTCTCCCTTGAACACGATTACGACTTGTTGATTTCTCCATTATGCCTCAGTGGTCAGTGCAGCCTCACTACCTTATCCTGAAAATGAAAAACATGAATAATTATTAACTATAGATATTATGGCTCTACCCACAGTAGTCAGTAGATATTTAAAATGTAACTAGGTAAATGAAATGACAAAAGTAGGTAGTTACATAGATACGTAGATGCTAATAAAAGTTGGCTATATATAAAAACATTGGCGAAGTATTTATTATTACTATTATTATAATGATCAATTTAGGCGACCACCCAGAAAGCAAGAGATGCATACACCCGAAGGCCTAGTTAACGGTACATCATCGATGATAGAAATAAAAATATTAGAAGAAACATTGATGAGGCAAAAAAATGAACATGGAAAAACTAAAACGTTGAGGCACTAGAGAGAAAAAAAAGCATCAACGTGTTTTTTGAAAGTATAACAATCATTTGACTTGATGACATCATTAGGAAGGGTGTTCCAAACATTAACAGATGAGGGGATGAAGCAACGAGAAAACTGAGACGTGTTCGACAGTAAGAGAGGGGGAACCTTTTTTTGTAACTGATGTTTGACAAGTTAGTCTTTTCCTGTTTTTGTCGACAGGCAAATAGAAAAGGTTTCAATCAATGAAATTCACACCCGAGCAGAAATGAGCCGGAAGCTAAGTCAGATGAGACCACTGCGCTCAGAAAACAATGAGAGTGAACACTTCAGGCAGAAAGAGCAAACTGATAAAAAAAGCATGCTAGCACAAAATAAAGCACACAGATGGGAGTATTCGTGAAAATAGTTGCACAAGATTTATCATGAGTCATTAATGCATACATGTAAGCCTGTGCATACAGGGTTCAACAGCCAATCAGAGTGCAGATTGAACGTTAGTAATCGCGCCACTTGGACCCAACAAGAAGCAAAGAAAATTCCACTGGTCCACACACAATGAATATTATTTACACAATTTATATGATAGATTGACAGAAAACCGAGCTTGCATTATTGCATCAACTTGCGAATTCGAAATGTTGCTTGCAAGCAAACTGTAT
This sequence comes from Palaemon carinicauda, assembly GCF_036898095.1. Classification (NCBI taxonomy): domain Eukaryota; kingdom Metazoa; phylum Arthropoda; class Malacostraca; order Decapoda; family Palaemonidae; genus Palaemon; species Palaemon carinicauda. The sequence continues at coordinate 93,681 of NC_090765.1, read as the reverse complement.
GAAATTCAAAGTCATTAAACCGATGAAGTGAATATAACTCACTTTTCATGCATACTAAACGCCACATTCATTGCACAGCTCAAATGCTGCGAATTGCCAAATTGCAAATGCCTAATTGCCAAATTGCAAATGTTGTAATTGCCTGTGTAGATGTTATTTCGCAGAAATTCATCGACACAAGCATGCATAAATTTTTTTCCATTGATTATAAAGTGCCCACGCCGAATTATGAATCAAATTTCGCGGGGCCTCACAGGCGCGGGGCCCTAGGCCATGGCCTACTTGGCCCCCCCCTAAATCCGCCACTGCATTGTATGTAAAGTTTCGTAAGAAACGCAAATGCTCGGTCAGACTACCTTTGTGTGACAGATGTCATCTCGCCCGACCTGGGCACTTCTTTTCCGTCTGCACTCCTGTATATAAACAGAAAGTCTCTGATAATACACAAGTCTGTTCTCAACTGCTTCTCATTACGTGCCTTCACAACTTAAATCATTTGATATGTCACAATCACTGTCATTGTCAATATCAGTCACTAGTATATGATAAACAATCATCATGAAAGGCCATTCTAATGAATAAAAACAGAAAATAATGTTAACATGTCTGAAATAAAAAATATTCTCACTGCCAACACATAAACATATGTTGATAGCTCTGCCCACCCCCTGAAATTGGAGTTCCCTATTCCTTTTTATCATATGTAAAACCATGTACAATACTATCGGTCAACTCTTTCCTCCACCTCCAATCTGATTGGTTTAAGAATGTATCTACATCACTGAGCTGATCCAAGGAGTCCGAGAAAGAATACCAGGAAATTTGAAAAATGAAACGTCGCTAATATCGATGTCGTCGTTTGACAGCTCATAAGAGTCGATAAAATTGACGCATAACACGTTTTAGGGTTAAGCTTCCAAGGTTGTAAAGGGCCTGATGCAGAGCTTTCAAAAGTGGCCTCATTTGTGCAACACAGCTTATGAGGTGAAGCTTACTCCCTCCCTCAGAAATTCCATGTTTGAAGACTACTTTGGTCCTGAATCCAGTTCATCTGGAACCACATCTCTCTCCACAACAGCTTGAAATCCCTTGTCTCCATCATTCTCTCCTTGTTGAAGTATCCACTGCGCCTCCATCCAGCTTATCCAACCCTTGCCACTTATATATACAGGTACTTGTGTACGTTACTTTACGTTTTTAATGAATAGACAATGTCTTGGCGTCGTCTAAAAAACCAAGTTAGTTTCTCTCCAGACAAACTGTTCAGATAGTTTCAGGATAACAGCAGAAGTGCATTTACTTTTTTCCATTTATTGTTTGGTGTCAACAAATGTTTCGGATCACTTTGCGACCCTTCTTCAGGACTATATTTGAGTTTTGGAACTAGACTTTGATATAAAAGTTATGGTGGTGAAAATTTATTACAAAAATTATTTGGAAATTCGGAAAACATTCAACAAAAATTGGAAAATGAGTGATGCCGTTTCAGATGAACTGAATTTGGGGACCAAAGTAGTCTTCAAACATGTAACAGATGACCCAGACCAACTGTTACTCTGGCCCCTGAGGGCAAGGAGGAAATGTCTAAAAAGAATTTGTTCCGTAACTGGAATACAAACCACACTATTTATTAGGGGTATTACTTTTGGCGTTGCTGAAATGACGAGCCATTAAAGTTTAGTGAGGGTTAACTACCCACACCGCTAGTTAGCGGGGACAAGGAGGAGGTAGCTTGCTACCGCTCCCACTCATACACCTGTGATTTAGCTCGCTTTGCTTTTGGCTCGGATGGTGAATGGATGTTACCGCTCTTCATCCTTCGCCTTTATTTGGACTGCCATTAATCTGTTTTTGCTTTTTCTTTTTCTAGTATGTGTTTGTGAGTTGACTTCTGCAACCATGCGCACCTTCTCTAGCCTCACCGGCCGGCCCAGTGGAACCTTTATGTCGGCAGTGGAGACCGATCCCCACACCCTTAGTCCTACCTGCAGAGGTCAACGGTGTGATTGTGATAATAAGTGTAGTGAGTGTAGGGAGGGGACTTCCTCCCAGTCGGAGAGGTTTGGGCAACAGCGGAAGAAGAAGTCTAAGCAGGATATTTCTCCTTCGAAGGTGCCTTCAAAGGGAGGAAAACCCAAGGCCTCTTCTTCCGTCTCCCGACCCTCCTCCGAAGCTCCTACTCATTCGGTCTCTACCGAAAGACCGCCGAGTAGTAGCGTAGACCAATTTAATATCGGCCAACCCCGGTCCTTGAGAGATGGTGTTGCTTCCCCCAGCGAAGCGGCCTCACCTCTCCCCTCGGGTGAGGCCTTGTCACTAACACTAACTTCCTTGTTACAGGTTTGGTCGTCCTTTGGGCTCTCGGGTTCGCCCTCCAAGGACGCATTGCTGCAAATCACCCGGAGGGGGGGGTGGTTTGCTAGTTTGCAGCAGTCATCATCGCCATCAGAGGTAGATCCTCTAGCCCATGTTGACGTTGTGGTGTCAGAGGTGTCGCCTATGATCTCGTCCGACTCCTCTGCTCCTCCAGACTCCAGCTGTTTCTGCCAACTTAGTTTCCCCCGTTCCTGATCATCCTTCGAGGGGGAAACTTAAGTCCAATGTCTGTCTCTCCTGCGAGTGTTTCTACCCCTTGGGGGAGTTCACTCATAGAGAGACTGCTGCGGCGTACGGTCACCTTGCTGATCCAATGGCCCCTAGAGGGCGTCTTCGTTGAAAAGCATGCCCTCCACTTCGCCTTGGAGGTCTCCCTTCACCATCGGTGAAAAGGCGCCTCTTCGGCTCTACTGCTTCGTCGTCGCAGCCTTCTCCTGCAGAGGAGCCTCCGCTGCAGTCATCTTCTGGCCCCTGACCTTTGACCATGCCTGAACCTGCTACTAGTCCTCCGACTTCGGTCCTGGACCTCTCTGCAGATCATTCGCGTTTTCCATCGGTAGATGCTCACCCTTCCAAAGGGCACATCCCGGTTCCTGATCAACCATCCAACAGACATGCCGACCTTCCATCGCTGTTCCTGTTCCCGGTAGAGCCTCTTAAGGCCCTACCGAAGTGTGCTGTTGCGCGCCATCGCCCTTCAGCTCACCAATCTCCTGCATTGCACCAGCGTTCACCAGCAGCCCGTCGGCACTAGCCTGCTCGTCAGCGCTCTACAACGCTTTGGCGCGCCCCTTCACTTGGTCGCCCTCATAGACGACAGCTGCAACATGCGCCTACTCGCCAGCACTTTCCTACGTGTCGGCGCTCTCCTGTGTGCCAGCACTCCAGCGCATTATTGAGCTCCTACGCGCCAGCGCTCTCCGCGTGCCAGCACTCCAGCGCGTTATTGAGCTCCTACATGCCAGGACACTCCTGTGAGCCAGCACTCCTGCGCGCCAGCACTCCTGCGCGCCAGAACTCTCCTGCGTGCCAGAACTCTCCTGCGCGCCAGCGCTCTTCCTGCGCGTCATTGAGTTTCTGCGCGCCAGCGCTCTCCTGCGTGTTATTGAGCTCCTGTGCGCCAGTGCTCTCCTACGCGCCATCCCTCCCCTGCGCGCATGCGCCATCATTCACCTACGAGCGCGCTCCATCACTTGCCCGCACGTACGCGCCATCACTCCCCTGCGCGAATGCGCCATCATTCCCCTACAAGCGCGCTCCATCACATAACCGCGCGTATGCGCCATATCTCTCCTGCGCGGCAGATCTCGCCTGCACGCTCACCCACATCTCTCCTGCGCGGCAGATCTCGCCTGCACGCTCACCCACATGCCAGCACTCCTCTGCGTCTGCTCGCCATCTTTCTCCTACGCACCAGCGCTCGCCCACGCGCCAGCGCTCTCCCGCTCGCCCACGCGCCAGCGCTCTCCCGCTCGCCAGCGTGCTCCTGCTTGCCAGCGCTCTCCTACTCGCGAGATCTTTCCCACGTGCCAGATCGCGTGCACCCGACACTCGCCCAAGTGCGTGCTCCAACTCTCGCCCGTGTGCCACCACTCGTTTGCGCTTGCCAGTCAGCTCTCGCCCACGTGTCAGCTGTCACCTGTGCGCCAACTCTCTCCTGTACGCCAGCTCTTGCCTGCACATGCACATCCGCACCAACACTCGCCCGTGAGCCCGCGCTCACCAACGTGAGTAAAGGAACTTTACTCGGTCAGGTCACCATTGCCTTGCTCCTCTCCCTGCAAATGCCTTTCAGCATGCCCTTTGGGAAAAGGGGAACAGGCTTCTGCAGAGGGGTTCAGAATCCCTAAACTGCCTTCTTCTAAGACAGACCCACCTTTACAGGAAACTCCTCGCAGGGAACCTTCGGTCCCTTTCTCTTCAGGTGATCTGTCTGAGAGTGTATCAGTCGGTCAGCAACCATGGTTCAGTGCCTTAGTCAGGGGTGTAGCACAAGCCTTCAATCCTGCCCTTTCTGGCTGCTCATCGGAACAGCCTATATCTCCAGACACTCGACACAGAACCACGGCTTCTTCCACCCCCCCCCTGAGGAGGGAAAGAGGAGTTTCCGACGTGGTCATTTCCTCGAGGGTAAAACTGACTCCGCTCAGACCATAAAGGCTAGTCCCGCCTGTATCTTCCCTGGGATATTCTCCCACCTCACCTTTGCCAAGGGGAAAGGACCTGCTCCATTCCAACGTCGGAGGAAGCCTCCCTTCACGCAGAGAGTTCCCTATCAGAGATCAGGGAGGACACGACATCCAGGCCTTCGATGTTGGAGTCCTTCCTCCTTCCTCGGAAGGAGCCTAAAGACTCCAAGACTTTGCCAAAGTCCTCCACGAGGACTACCAAGAGGGAGACAGCCAGTCACTTGAGGGATGTCTGCGACCCACCCCGGGAAGAGCTCTTGGGGTTGGAAGATGGAGACTTCGCTGCAAGTCCGACGTCGGACTGAGAGCAAAAAGTCAGAACATGCATTCTGGCAGGTCCTGACTCTTATGAGGGTTCTCAATGGGTTTAATGACCCAGAGATTCCCCCTCGGGAGGGCAAGAACAGGGTCCTAGACAGTGTCTTTGGCACCCAGAAGCCCTCAGAGACCAGTGCAGCCCTGCCTTGGTCTCAAGGGTTGAAGGGTGCCAGGGCTAAGATCGCCCTACAGCTCTCCGAGTTTGCCTCTTCCCAACGTTCTGGCTCTACCAACAAGCTCCTCCCACCTCCTCGTGTCCAACAGAGGAGATACTTCGAGATTCTGGAGGTGCCTAGTCCAGCTCTTCCTCTCCACCATTCTTTGGAAGGGAGTCTCTCTAGAGAGAGACTCCAGGCGGCAGGTCTCTTTCTCAGCGGCCGAGATCCTTAATCAGGAAAAGGTCAAGAAGTATGCTATGCAGGCTACTTCATGGCTTGATATCTGGTTAGGGACCTTGGGAATCCTGGTATGAACTGAGGATTTCTCCAAGGAACATACCAGGAAGGCAATGGAGACTTTCTTTCTCTCGGGCGCTCGTACGATAGAGTTTGTCGCCCACCAAGTTTCGAACTTGTGTGCGAATACCATCTTGAAACGTCGAGACGCAGTGTCTGAGAGATTCCACCAACAAATCCATAATGTCGAGATAGCTAGGCTTGGACATTCCTCTCTAGAGGGAGCCCACCTGTTTGAGCCTAAGGACGTGAAACAAGCTGCTGAGAGATGGAGGAAGTCCCATCAGGACTCCCTCCTCCATGGGACTTTGACATCCAAGCCCTATAAACCACCAGCTCCTCAGCAGCCCCGTCCATCCAAGACCATGACGACCAAATCAGTAGCGAAGACAGTGGTGTCTAAGAAGCCCTTTCCTGCGAAGGACTGGAAAGGCACTAAGTCCTCCAGGGGAGGGAAGAATCCTAGAGGGAGCAGCCGAGGCCGCAAATGCTAGGATAGGCACTCCCCCTGCTTGTCCACCAGTAGGGGGATGCCCACAAAGTTGCTCGGACAGATGGAAGCAACTCTGGGCCGAACCCTGGACAATCTCCGTGATTCGTCTAGGGTATCGCGTCCTGTTCATAACATCTCTCCCTCCCCTGACCAGGAATCGAGTGTCAATAGACTCCTTTTCCGTGGGATCAGCAAAGGGGCTGGCCCTTTGGGCAGAAGTCCAGACTTTGTTGAAGAAGGGCGCTCTCCAAGAGGTCCTCGACGTGTCCCCAGGCTTCTTCAGTCGACTCTTTCTTGTAAGAAAGGCATCTGGAGGCTGGAGACCAGTCATCGACCTGTCAGCCCTGAACAAGTTTGTCAAGCAAACTCCGTTCAGCATGGAGACGTCAGACACGGTCAGATTAGCGGTAAGACCACAGGACTTCATGTGTTACTGTACTGGACCTAAAGGACGCGTACTTCCAGTTCCCAGTCTATCCGTCTTCAAGGAAGTACTTAAGATTCAGCCTAGACAACAGGAAATACCAGTTCAAGGTGCTGTGCTTCGATCTTTCCACAGCGCCTCAAGTTTTCACCAGTGTGTTCACCCTAGTGTCATCTTGGGCACACAGGATTGGCATCCATCTCCTCTGCTATCTGGACAACTGGCTAATCCTAGCAGACACTGTTTCAACCCTTCTTTAACACCGAGATAAACTTTGAGACTTTGCCAAGATCTGGGGATCATGGTAAATCTCAAATTCATCCTTGCTTCCTACACAGAGACTGGTATACCTTGGCATGATAATAGCCTCCAATCTCCACAAAGCTTTCCCTTCAGACAACAGAATAGCAAGGCTGAGGAAGGTTGCAAGACCGTTCCTCAGACGAGAAGAACTTCCAGCCCAGACGTGGTTACGTCTCCTCCATTACTTTTTATCACTGGCCCGTCTAGTTCCCAATGGTCGCCTCAGGATGAGATCCCTCCAGTGGCAACTCAAGTTCCGGTGGAATCAGACTCTCGATTCCCCGGACATCCGGATCCCCATGGGATCAGCGGAACTGACAGACCTCCAGTGGTGGGTGGCAGACCAGTATCTACAAAAGGGAGTGGATCTTCTCGTCCTCCCCCCTGATTTGATGCTGTTCTCAGATGCTTCAAAAAAAAAAAAAGGTGGAGAGCCCACGTGCTGCACCACACGACCTCAGGCCCCTGGTCAGAGTCAGAAGAGTACCTCCACATAAATCTTGAGATGAAGGCCATCTTTCTGGCCCTTCAACAGTTCCAACAGTTCCTGGCAGCCACTCAGTGGTGGTGATGAGCGATAACACCACATTAGTGGCTTACATCAACAAGCAAGGAGGTAATTTTTCGCAGCACCTATCCCATCTAGCAGTAGAGATACCGAGATGGGTCCAGATCCACTCGATACCATTATCGGCACGCTTCATTCCGGGCAAAAGGAAAGTGCTCACCGACAACCTGAGCAAAGCATCTCAGATAGTGAGTACCGAGTGGTCTTTGAATCATCTAGTAGCCAACAAAGTCCTGACTTTGTGGGGTTCTCCAACTGTGGACCACTTCGCAAGGGCTCTGAACTTCAGGCTCCCGTTGTATTGTTCCCCAGTCCCAGACCCTAAGGCTCTCTGGGAAGATGCATTCCAACAACGGTGGGACAACATCGACGTTTACGCCTTTCCCCCGTTCTGTCTGATGAGGAGGGTACTCAACAAGACCAGAACATCGGTCAACCTTTCAATGACCCTCATAGCTCTGCTATGGCATCATGTAGAATGGTTTTCGGACCTTCTCTAACTCCTAATGTAGCCACCAAGAGAACTCCCTCCACGACACGATATACTCAAACGACCACGTGCCAACATATTCCACAAAGCCGTAGCTTCGCTACAACTTCACGTCTGGAGACTATCCAGCATCTCCTTTCTCAGAGAGGATTTTCTCAAAAAGTTGTGATCAGGATGTCTGGACACCTGCAAAAGTCATAAGCAGCAGTCTACCAGGCAAAGTGGAAAGTCTTCTGTGGTTGGTGTTGTGGAAGGGGTATCTCTCCTCTCGATGCCACTATTCCAGCAATAGCCGAGTTCCTCGTATATTTGCGTGAAGAAATGTGCCTGTCAGTCTCTGTGGTAAAAGGCTATCGCTCAGCCTTAAGCCTCGCCTTTAGACTAAAAGGAATGGATATTTATTCATTGCTAGAACTTTCTCTACTCATACGGAGTTATGAACATACCTGTCCTCGGTCTGAAGTTAGACCTCCCCTATGGAACGTGGTTCGAGTTCTCAGGTCTCTTAAGAGATCTCCCTATGAACCATTACGCCAGGCAACAGATCACCACCTAACTTGGAAGACAGTGTTCCTGCGAGCTTTGGCTTCGGCCAAACGAGTCTGTGAACTTCATGGTCTCTCATACGACATCGCCCATTCAAGGCGATGGGGAGAGGTAACGTTCAGCTTCGTCCCTGAGTTTATTGCTAAGACTCCGAACCTGCGAGTAGCGGATCCATGATTCGACTCCTTCCGGATTTCAAGTCTTCGTTCTGTAACAGATGACCCTGATCAGCTCTTACTCTGCCCAGTTAGGAGTTTGAGGCTGTACCTTAAGAGAACAGCCGCAGCTCGTCCTCTTGTGCCTGTACTCTTCGTCAGCACCGGAAGGACCAAGAGGAGGGTCACCGAGAACACAATATCAGCATGGATTTACTAGGTCATAGATCATGCTCTGAATCCAGACCCTCCTCCTTCACGTCTCCCCTAAGCTCATGATGTCGGGTGTAGCTACGTCCCTGGCATTCAAGAGAAACTTCTCAGTGACGCAGGTTCTTCAGGCTGTGGTGTGGAAACTTCAAACTACATTCACATCCCACTACCTGCAAGACGTGACCCACAGGAGAGACTATACGTTTTCTATTGGTCCTGTGGTGGCTGCACAACAGCTGGTTTAAAACCTCAAGCTCCTTATTGGACAAGTAGCAGAAGGTTAAGGGCATTGTTACCCGGTTTTAGTCTGCGTTAATGAAAAGGTTTGACTGGCTCTGATTCTTTTCTTCATCCTCCCCTCTCTTGGGGAAAGCAGCATCCTGGGTTCACTTCACAAGCTGACCTTAAACCACTGCAGGTAAACCATGCTCCCTTGTCCCTTGTGTACCTAGTATTAAAACTATTACTGTTGTGTCTCCATACCCTAGTGAGGTGGTATTGGGAAAGTCTTGATTACAACAGTTTTTCTTTCTAAAAGACTCTGAATAACTTTACCAGGATGGTCACACTTCTATATATCTCGACACAGCTTGCGTAGGCCGCGGACCTGGCGTAGCAAGGTTTTAGCGAGGTGCAGGGACTCCTTTTTTTTGAGTACTGACATACTTGGATAAGGAGCCCCCGGGTAAAGCCAAAATGACAAATTCGGAGATAATTTGTATTTTTCCTAACCATACAAACCTTAGCTATTTACATTGGGTTTACCTTTTAGCGTAGCTGAAATGACGAGCCAATAGTTTTTAACGAGGGTTAATTACCCCCGCGCTAGTTAGCGGGGGGTAGGGGAAGGGTAGCTTGCTACCCCTCTCCCCCCCACACACCGGTGATTTGCTTCACTTCACTTAGAGGTAGGACTTGACTTGGGGGCCAGGGATGACGGGCAAATATGTGTAAATAGCTAAGGTTTGTATGGTTAGGAAAAATACAAATTATCTATGAATTTGTCATTTGTTCCGTAACCGAAATACAAACCACGCTATTTACATTGGGTGACTTACCCCTTAGGAAGCGTGGAAAGTCCCCAGCCTTACTGACTTTGGCTTTGCCTGGGGACTCAATCCCTCAGTGAGTAGCACTTGAGAGAAGAAGCCCCTGCACCTCACAAGTTCCTTGCTTCGCTAGGAACGAGTGGCCTGCATAAGTTGTGTGTGGAGGAAGGTGTGACTCGTCCTATGAAGTTGACCTTGAGACCTTTAGATAGGAATCTAGGATAGGACGTTCCCAATACCACCTCGTCAGGGTATGGGGGACGCAACAGTATTAAGCTTAATTCTAGGAGCACAAGGAAGCATGGGTTACCTGCAGAGGTCGAGGTCAGCTATGCGAGGACCAGGATGCTGCTTCCCCAAGAGAGGGGAGAATGAAGAAAGAAGTAAGGGTCAGACATACTCTTTCATTCACGCAGACTAAAACCGGGTAACAACGCCCTCAACCTACTGCTACTTGTCCATAAAGGAGACTGAGGTTAGACCAGCTGTTGTGCAGCCACCACAGGGCCGATAGAAAACGTATCGAGGCTCCTGTGGGTCACGTCTTGCAGGTAGTGGGCTGTGAAGGTCGTCTGACGCTTCCAGACCCCAGCTTAAAGCACCTGCGTCACAGAGAAGTTTCTCTTTAAGGCCAGCGACGTAGCAACACCCCTGACATCGTGTGCCCTAGGGCGATGTGACGGAGGAGGGTCTGGATTCAAGGCATGGTGGATCACCCTTCGAATCCAAGCTGAGATGGTGTTCCTGGTGACCCTCCTCTTCGTCCTGCCTGTGCTCACAAACAATGCTCGCACTTAAGGATGGACTGCAGCCGTTCTCTTCAAGTAGTGCCTCAGACACCTCACTGGACATAGTAGCAGCTGGTCTGGGTCGCTTGTTACAGAGCGGAGACTCGCGATCCTGAAAGAGTCGAACCGAGGATCCGGCACTCCAGGATTCTGAATCTTGGCTACAAACTCAGGGACGAACCTGAACGTTACCTCCCCCCATCCCCTTGAATGGGCGATGTCGTACGAAAGACCATGAAGTTCACTAACCCGCTTGGCCGAAGCCAAAGCGAGCAGGAAAGCCGTCTTCCAAGACAGGTGGCGATCGGAGGCCTGGCGTAATGGTTCGAAGGGAGGTCTCTTAAGAGCCCTGAGGACCCGAACCACGTTCCAAGGAGGAGGTGTCACTAACGACTGGGGGCAGGTAAGCTCATAGCTACGTATGAGTAGAGAGGGTTCTAGCGAGGAAGAAATATCCACGCCTTCAGCCTGAAAGCCAAGCTTAAGGCTGAGCGACAGCCTTTCACTGCCGAGACAGAAAGGCGCATTTCCTCCCGCAGATAAACGAGGAAATCCGCTATTGCTGGAATAGTGGCATCGAGTGGAGAGATACCCCTCCCACGACACCAACCACAAAAGACTCTCCACTTCGCCTGGTAGACTCCCTCAGAGGACCTTCGCAGGTGCCGAGACATTCTCTCCGCAACCTGTTGCGAAAAGCCCCTCTCCGTGAGGAGACGCTGGATAGTCTCCAGGCGTGAAGCCGAAGCGAGGCCACGGCCTTGTGAGGGACGTTGGAGTGAGGTTGTCTGAGAAACTCGTGTCGTGGAGGAAGTTCCCTCGAGAGCTCCGTCAGGAGCTGCAGAAGGTCCGGGAACCATTCCGCTTGATGCCATAGCGGAGCTACCAGAGTCATTGAACAGTTGACCGATAGTCTGGTCCTGTTGAGCACCCTTCTCATCAGACAGAACGGTGGGAAGGCGTACACGTCGATGTTGTCCCACCGTTGCTGGAAAGCATCTTGCCAGAGTGCCTTGGGGTCCAGGACTGGGGAGCAATACAGAGGCAGCCTTAAATTCAACGCTGTCACGAACAGGTCCACGGTCGGGGAACCCCACAAAGTCAGGACTTTGTTGGCTATCTGAGGATCCAAAGACCACTCGGTACTCACTATCTGCGAGGCCCTGCTCAGACTGTCGGTGAGCACATTCCTCTTGCCAGGAATGAAGCGAGCTGGTAGTCTTATCGAGTGGACTTCGGTCCACCTCAGAATCTCTACTGCAAGATGGGATGGCTGCTGCGAAAAAGTGCCTCCCTGCTTGTTGATATAAGCCACTACCCTGGTGTTGTCGCTCATCACCACCACAGAGTGACCCGCCAGGGTCCGTTGGAACTGCTGAAGAGCCAGAAAGACGGCCTTCAGTTCTAGCAGGTTGATGTGCAGGCACTTTTCTGATTCTGACCAAAGGCCTGAGGTCCTCTGGTTCAGAACGTGCGCCCCCCACCCTTCTTTTGACGCGTCCGAAAAGAGAGTCAATTCCGGGGGGAGGACGAGAAGACTCACTCCCTTCCGTGGGTTCTCGTCGACCAGCCACCACCGCAAGTTCGTCCGTTCCAAAGATCCTATCGGGATCAGAATGTCCGGGGAATCGGATCCTTGATTCCACCAGGACTTGAGCTGCCACTGCAGGGATCTCATCCTGAGGCGGCTGTTTGGAACCAGACGACCCAGGGAGGACAGGTGACCTGAGAGACGCAACCACGACTGGGCGGGGAGCTCTTCTCGCCTGAGGAAGGGTTCCGCCACCCTCCTCAGCCTTGCTATCCTGTCGTCTGATGGAAAGGCTTTGTGGAGATTGGTGTCTATCAGCATACCTAGATAAACCAGTCGTTGGGACGGCTGCAGAGAGAACTTCTCGAGGTTTACCACGATCCCCAGATCCTGGCAAAGACCTAGAAGCCTGTCTCTGTGCCGAAGAAGGGTCGACTCCGAGTCTGCAAGGATCAGCCAGTCGTCCAGATAACAAAGGAGACGAATGCCGTTCCTGTGCGCCCAAGATGAAATCAGGGTGAACACTCTGGTGAACACCTGAGGAGCTGTGGAGAGACCGAAACACAGCACCTTGAACTGGTAGATCTTGTTGTCTAGGCAGAATCTTAAGTACCGTATATACTCGTGTAATGTTCGACTTCGTGTAATGTTCGACCCCCCTATTTTGCCTTCAAAATCATGAATTCATCATATACCTCATTTAATGTTCGAGTCCTGATTTTGGCAGTAGGCTAGAGGTCTTTTATCTCCAGCATACCATAATTACCAACAAAGTAAGGGTTATGCCTAAGTGCGACAAACAAATGTATAAAACAAATCGGAACAACACCTAAATACTAACATCTGTTTACAATAACAATTGAGTATTGAGTATTCAGCGTACATTTTCTAGCGAACACTTTAGTTGCAAACAGACGATTATCATCCCCGCCTAATAGCTTTCAAAAACAAGCAAGCACTACAAGTAGCAAACAAAATTAGTTCATCGTTTTGAGTAACAAATTACCATTACCGGTAATTGCAGGTAATTATGGTGAATATAATTACCCGTTATGCTAATCATTTTTTTCCTCTATATATGAATAAGAATTTACTCATAACCCATCAAGATGTCTACCAAGAAATATAAAAAATTTACAGCAAAATTCAAGCTTCAAGTTATTGCAGCCGCTGTCCGCTGAAACAAATAACGTTCAAGCCGTAAAAAATGGTTGGAGTTACCGAAACTAGCGTTCGAACTTGGAGAAAAAAAATGTGGATTTAATTAAGAAAAATTTTTGCGGTTTATTATTAATGTCAATTAATATACCATACCAAGTAAAATAAAATGATCATAATTTTTTCATTAACCATATTACGTTATAACATACGCAACCCGACTGTTTGCTAGCTTCATACCTGCTGCGTTATGGTTAAGTCATTACTCGTAGCGGAAAAAAACTATTTATGATAGTTTAGGAAATAAAATCCATGCTAATAATATGCCTGGTGTTAAATGAACATAGTTATTACTGTATATATAGGCCTAGCCTATGTTTACCTACCGGTAGGTAACCTTATATACGTGTAAGTATAGCCCACGATTACCTACCGGAAGGTAGCATAGCCTAGGGTAATGTTCGCATAGGCCTAGCTTACGTTTACCTACCGGTAGGCCAGAAATTTTTACTTTTTCAAATATATATCTTGTGTAATGTTCGACCCTTACTTTTTTATCTGAAAAATAGCCCTTCAAAAATCGAACATTACACGAGTATATACGGTACTTCCTGGAAGACGGATGGATTGGGATCTGGAAGTACGCGTCCTTTAGATCCAGTGTGCACATGAAGTCTTGTGGTCTCACCGCAAGTCTGACTGTGTCCGCTGTCTCCATGCTGAACCGGGTTTGCTTGACAAACCCGTTCAGAGCTGAGAGGTCGATGAAAGGTCTCCAGCCTCCTGTAGCCTTCTTTACAAGAAAGAGTCTACTGAAGAAGCCTGGGGAGCCGTCGACGACCTCCTGGAGAGCACCCTTCTCGAGCATGGTCTCGACTTCGTCCCGAAGGGCCAGCCCCTTTGCCGATCCCGTGGCATAGGAGCTCAACAACACTGGATTTGCTGTCAGGGGAGGTTGAGATGTTGTGAACGGGACGCAATAGCCTTGGCCAATCACTGAAACCGTCCAAGCATCGGCCCCGGGTTGCTGCCACCTGCGCACGCAACGCTGAAGGCATCCCCCCACAGGTGGACACGCAGGGGGACTGCCACCCCTAGGGTTTGCGGCCGCGGCCGCTACCCCTAGGAGTCTTGCCTCCCCTGGAGGACTTGCCGCCCCTCTTGACCTTGGCTGGAAAGGGCTGGGGCTTAGACACCACTTTCTTAACTGCCGGTGCCTGCTTCGGAGCCTTACGAGGCTGCTGCTGCTGTTGCGGTGGAGCTGGAGGCTTATAGGGCCGAGCTGTAAGGGCCCTATGGAGGAGGGAGTCCGTGCTAGATTTCCTCCACCTCTCAGCCGTTCGCTCCATATCCTGTGGCTCGAACAGATTCTCCCCAAGAAGGGAAGCATGTCTGAGCCTACACACATCCACGGCGGGGACCTTCGGGTGGAATCTCTCGGTCACCGCATCGCGCCGCTTCAAAACCGAGTTGGCCCACAGGGTGGTGACCTGGTGCACCAGGAACTCGATGGAGCTGGTGCCCGAGAGTAAGGAGGTCTCCAGGGCCTTCCTATTGGTCTCCTTAGACAAGTCCTCGGAGCGCAATAGGATGCCCAGAGTTCCTAGCCATATATCCAACCACGAAGTGGCCTGCATGGCGCACTTTGCGACCTTCTCATGGCTCAGGATCTCCGACGCCGAGAACGACACCTGCCGGGCAGAGAGCTTCTCGAGAGGAACTCCCTTAGCCAGCTCCTCCACGGAGTGATGGAGAGGAAGAGAGAGACTGGACTCGCCCAAGATCTCAAAATACCTCCTCTGCTGGAGACGAGGAGGAGGGATGAGCTTGTTCCCGGCAGAGGAACGACTGGAGGAGGCAAGAATCACGAGCTGGGCGTTAGCCCTGGCTCTGGCACTCTTCAGACCCCGAGACCAGGGCAGAGCCGCACTGGACTTGGGGGCTTTCTGAACGTCGAACACTTCGTCCAAGACTGTGTCCTTGCCTTCTCGGGGGCGATCACGGGGTCCATGAATCCGTTGAGTTGCCTCATCAGGCTCAGGACCTGCCAGAAGGCATGTTCAGATTCCTGCTGATCTCCTCCTTGCGGGCTGGCAGCTAAGTCTCCCGTTCCCGGAATCTCTTCCTGGGGCGAAGCGTGGACGTTCCCCCGGGGAGCCGCGGGTTCCTGGCGAATCCTTGAAGACGATTTCGGGATGGTCTTGGAGTCCTTGGATTCCCTCCTGGGAGGGATACAGGATCCCAACAAAGAGGTTCGAAGAGCCCCTTCCGCACGAGACGATTCTCCTCCATGAAGAGAAGGCTCCCCCTTTGGTGCTGAGGGGAAGACTATCGCTTCACTGGAGTCGCCCGAGGACGGAAAAGCCTCGTCCACGGGAGAAGGAGAAAACGCTTGAGCAGGGGAAGGGGCCTTCCGATAGAGCTCCTAGGAACCAACTTCTCCCTGGGGGAAGTCACCACGAAGTCCACTCCTCTCTTTCTCTTCAGCGTAGGTGAGGCAGCCGTTGGTTTGTTGCCCTGATCGGCGAGTGCTGGCTTCATTACCCTCACTAACGCCCGCATCAGAGGACCAAACCAAGTCTGTTGTTCCACGGACACAGAGTCCGAAATCCTCGCTGGAGGGAAAGGGATCGGGCGATCCTTCGGAGTGGACACCACTGGACCTGCCTGAAAAGGAATGGGGGAAGAAAGACGCACTGACCTCTCTGAAGTGTCTTCCCTGTCCTGCACAACAGTCCTGTGTTTTGATGGAGGCGATCCAGAGCGCTGTCTGGGAACACGCGTTCCTGCTGCTATCACTGGCTGTGAAATTCGGCGCGAATGGTGGTCGCGCGGGCACGCAGGCGAGTGGTCGCACGGGCGTGCAGGCGAGTGGTCGCGCGGGCGTGCAGGCGAGTGGTCGTGCGGGCGTGCAGGCGAGTGGTCGCGCGGGCGTGCAGGCGAGTGGTCGCGCGGGCGTGCAGGCGAGTGGTCGCGCGGGCGCGCAGGCGAGTGGTCGCGCGGGCGCGCAGGCGAGTGGTCGCGCGGGCGCGCAGGCGAGTGGTCGCGCGGGCGCGCAGGCGAGTGGTCGCGCGGGCGCGCAGGCGAGTGGTCGCGCGGGCGAGTGGTCGCGCGGGCGAGTGGTCGCGCGGGCGCGCAGGTGAACGAGCGTGTGGGCGAGCCGGTGAACGAATGCGTTGGCGCGATGGCGAGGGAACGCGTTGCCACGTGGGTGAGTGAGAACGTTCCGAAGATCGCTGGTGACGTTGGTCAGGAGACCTGTAGCTCGTGGGAGAGCGATTGCGAGCAGGCGATCGGTGGTGCGCTGGTGAACGCTGGTGCGCAGGCGAGCGATGGCGCGTTGGCGCATGGTGACACATTGGTGAGCGATAGCGCGTAGGCCGCGCAGGCGAACGATCGCGCGAGGGCGAGCTAGCAGAGGGCGAACCATGTCCTTCCAGAGCCTCTGGGCGACGGCGCGTTGGAGAACGCATGCGCGCAGGCGATAGGTCACGCGGGCGATCCGGAGATCGCCGATGTTCAGGTGATCTCTGACGCGTAGGAGAATGCTGACGAGCAGGCGATTGTTGAATCGTTTGTGATCGCTGGCGAGCAAGAGGGCGACGCGTGGAATCCGGTGAAGGAATAGTCGGCGCGGCGCGTTCACGAACAGGAACAGGAAGCGCGTGGGCGAACATGTGCTTTAGAAACACGCGCTGGAGAACGAGGGTGATGTTGTGCAGGAACAAGCTGAGGATCGCGAGAGCGCTCAGGAGACTGATGGCGCGCAGGGCGCCCAACAGGAACTGCAGGATATTCGGAGACCACAGGGGAGCGCTGGCAAACAGAAGGGCGATGATCCTCAGAAGAGCGCTGATGAACAGGAGAGCGCTGACGATCAGAAGAGCGCTGACGAGCCCGTGTGTTAACACTGCAGAAGGGCGAGCAGGGGAACGCTGGCGCGCTGGGCGCTCTTCAGGAACAACAGGTTGAAGGATGTCCTCAGGAGAGCGCTGGCAAGAAGAAGGGCGAACATCAGGAGAGCGCCGGCGAACAGGCGAGCGCTGACGAGCAGGCCGTTGCCCGTCGGGTGACGAGGTCAGGTTGCTAAACATCTGCCCCAGAAGGTGAAGTTCTAGCAGGCGTAGGAGACCGATCCCCAGAGAGGTCTAATGAAGCTGGAGCTGTAGGCTTATTACGGCGAGGAGAGTCCCCTTCGGAGGAAGAAGATCCAAAAAGGCGTCTCTTAACACCCTTATAAGGAGACGGGAGGCCCTTGCGACGCAGCGGACGGTGAGCCTTACGGCGAAGGCGGCCACGAGGAAGATCGTCAGGACCATCAGTCCTCCGAAGGGGAGTCTCAGTCAAGGCACTCCTCTTAGAGGGAAGCTGTACAGCAGAAGAGCCCGTAGGACTCCCTACCCCCTTCGAAGGATGTACGGAAGGGGGAGGAGAGCCGTCAGCACCAACATCCCTAACTGCACCTGCAGAGGATTGCCCCGCCCCGTCGGAGGCCTCTGCCACCACGACGTCGACGATAGACAGAGGGTCTACCTCTGCTATCACCGGCGACTGCTTAACGGCGGCCCCCAACTAGACAAGGTCAATCAGGGCAACCCTGGAGGGCAAGCCCTTAAGCCCCAGGGAAGCCCAAATCTGTAAAAGATCATCATTAGACAGAGATTCATCGATAACCTCCCCCGGAGGAGGAGGAGGAACCGCCCCGCTATGGGAGGCGACGCCCTCTCCCCCCACCCAAGGACGGGAAACAGAACTAGGGCCTGCGCTCCCACTCGGCCGACTCTCCTTAGGAGCCGAACGAGGGGGAGCTTCGGAGGAGGTTTGGGCGGCGAAAGAAGAGTCCCGAGAACCTTCCTCCTTCAAGGCAACCCCGGAAGGAGAACGGTCTCTCTTGGACTTCTTCTTACGCCGGCAGCCAAACCTCTCCCACTGGGAAGCAGACCACTCCCTGCACTCACTACACATATTTTCCTGATCACACCGTCGGCCTCGACACTGCGGGCAAAGGGTGTGAGGATCCGTGGCCGTGGCCGACATAAAGGTACAGTACCACAAGGGCGGCCGGCAATTCCAGGGCACGTATGCATAGTAATAATAAAGGTGGTCAACTTCTAACACACACACACACACACACTGTAAAGAAAAAGCAGAAAAAAGATTAAAGGCTGTCAACGAGGACGATGGACAGACACGTCTGTTCATCGCCGGAGCCAAAAGTGAAGTGAAGCAAATCACCAGTGTGTGGGGGGGGGAGGGGTAGCAAGCTACCCTTCCCCTACCCCCCGCTATCTAGCGCAGGGGTAATTAACCCTCGTTAAAAACTATTGGGTCGTCATTTCAGCTACGCTAAAAGGTAAACCCAATGTAAATAACGTGCTTTGTATTTCGGTTACGGAACAAAGCCAGATTGTCAGGGACATCCACCCTTTCTAATGGGTGAGTCATCCCTAATAAATAGCGTGGTTTGTATTCCAGTTACGGAACAAATGACAAATTCGTAGATAATTTTTATTTTTCCTAACTATACAAACCTTAGCTATTTATACAAACTTGCCCGCCAGCCTTATCCCCCTTGAAGTCCTACCTCTAAGCAAAGTGAGCTAAATCACAGGTGTGTGAGTGGGAGTGGTAGCAAACTACCTCCCCCTACTCCCTGCTAACTAACGGTGTGGGTAGTTAACCCTCGCTAAACTTTAATGGATCGTCATTTCAGCTACGCTGAAAATATCTATGAATTTGTCATCTCGAGAGACTGCCATCAGATCAGCAGTGTCTTGGTGAGCATAGGGAGAATCAGAGGAAGATTACAAAGAACGCTATATCTTCAGGATTAGACAAAATTGGGAGAGCCATGCTTCCAGGCTCCTCATCCTCCAGTCGTCTCCATGCTCATGAAGCCAGGAGTGTCAGCACATTCTTGGCATTTAAAAGAAATTTCTCTGTGACTCGGGTGTTACAAGAGGTCATGGGGAAACAGCAAACAGCAACCAACACCTACTACCTGCAAGACATAATCCATAGGAACCTGGATACATTTACAGAGGTCCTGTGGTGGCTGCCCAAAACGTAGTCTGTAACACCGAAGCTTTCTTGAAGAACAAGTAGCATTTGGTTGAGGGCAGATGTTATCTGCGTTTAGGTCTAGGATGAATGTCCGATTGACTGTCCACTTCTATTTCATGATCCCCTTTCATGGGGTTCAGCATCCGAGGAGTTCTTCCCAACAAACAACACCAACCAGGACACACCGATCATGAAGCTTCGTGAGGTCACTGGGAAATTTACGCCGAGAGTACGATGCAATCTCTGCGTCTTAATATATGTTGACATATTGTTATGTTGCTGGTCCCCAAGCGAGGTTGAGTTTAGCAATGTATAGGCGAAATGAGCTTGGCTCCAAATTTACGCTTGCCTGGTCAGGTTACATTGCTAGTCTACACTAGCACCAATTGCCCAGGCCGTCATCCTATAAGGATCACGAGGTGTTAGGGTGCCCTCTAAACATCTTGTGTGTAACACAGTGTGTCACCCTGGGACAGCATCCAGCCAGTTGCTTCTATGACCTCCATCAATCATGGGGCGAGTCTCCTATGGAAAGAGCGAAAGTTTTGTATATAGTGCTGGAACATGTGACTAATTTGGAATAATTTTTTTCCCAACTATACAAATCTGAAGCTCCCTACACATACTGGTCCCACCATCACCTTCCCCCCAGAAAGCCTGCTGCATTGTAAAGTGACGGTTGTATACTAGTGTTGGTGTGAGTAGGGTGGTTGATTTACCTCTGCTACCTCCTTCCCCTAACTAGCAGAGGGTAGTTACACCTTACAAAAGCTTTAACAGCGGATTTCAGCTATCACAGAAATAATACTCCTATGTAAAGAGCTTCTTGTTTGTAAAGTTAGGAAAAATACAAATAATTTCAAATGTTATATTTATATACAGTATACATACTGTTTGTATTTTGCATCAGAATCAACTAAGCTTCACCATGGGTAAGTTTGTAACGCATGACTTTATGCTAATGTTTGTTACAAAACACTTGTGACTATCAAACATAAATCAAGTTTTTAATTGCCTATTATCTCTTGGGAATAGTTTACCCTTGGTTGTGTTTCAACACTTGATAATAGGTTCATATCATGGCCCCTAAAGAAATAAAGATCAAAAATATTTCAAATACATATCAGCCCTAGGAGAGGAGAGACTTTCAACTGAGTAAACCAAATAGACTATTTGATATCATAGTAATAATGATAATAATTCCTTGCCATCTTACGTAAAGATAACCAAGCCAAATTCACACTATGAAATTCAGTTTGTTCTGTAACTGGAAAACAAACCTACGCTATTTATTTAGGGGTACCGGTATTACTTTCTGCGAAGATGAAATGACGAGCCGTTAAGATTTAGCGATAGTTAACTACCCATACCGCTAGTTAGTGGGGGTAGGGGGTGGGCATAGCTTGCTACTGCTCCCTTTCGCACACTGGTGATTTAGCTCGCCTTACTTTTGGCTCGGATGGAGACCTGTTGTAACCGCTCTTCCTTCTCGCCTATTTTGGACTGCCATTAATTTTTTGTCTTTTAACTTACTTTTTTAAATATAAAACTTACCCGCTGGTTATATAATGGCTAAAGTCCCCGACGCCCTCGGCAGAAAATTCAAAATCTCTTGCGCAGCTTAGCGCATATATGCCAGGAGTACCCCAGCGCCCTCGCAGTACCACAGGTAGAACTATACCCAACCAATTCAGATTTTTTCTGCCGCCATTGCTGGCTGAACTATTGGAAATTCTCTCTTGTTTTCTTACTCTGTTTGGACGTTATTTGGTGATGTATTAACGTTTTTGAGTTTTGGCTTTTGCATATTTGTTTTATTTGATCTGTGATCACGTTTTTATAACTTAAAAGGTAGGGTTGGAAGGTTTTTCAACCTTTTTTAAACCTCACGAAAGCATAGGGGTGAAATGTAAACATTTCGACCATTGATGACGTCACAGCCTCTTCCGTAGGCTAAAAGTCTATCTTGCCTTTTACAAAGAATATAAGTGAATATGCTTTTAGAGTTTTAAGTTATAAATTAATTTAAAGGAATTATTTTGAGAAAATTTTATCCTTTTAATATTTTTCTTTAGATAATCTTCGATCTGTTTGCAAAGATTAACTATCGTTCAGTTTATTTGTGTTACGTAGTAATCAGTATCGTTACGATGTTACATATATTGTAGCGTTTTTATGAATAGTACTTTCTTCCTACTTCTCAAGTTTTTAATTGTACTTTATAGAAGGAACATTTTATTTTGCAATTAATTGGTCCTTTCAGTATTTTTCCTTATTCAGAGATTAAAGGAAGTTACGGTTCAGTTTATTTTATACGATGCAGTATTCTTTACATTCGTCGTAGTGCACGATTCTATGTATCGTTGTTGCTTTGGTGTTTTTCGGAATACTAAATTGTTCGTATATTATTTGTAGATGTTCCAATGATGCGAGTGATGATTCATCTTTTATTGGAACCCCTTAATTTAAGGGTTTATTTTAATTTATAAATATTATATCTATGAAAGCCCTTGCGAGAAGAAAGGTCGGTAGGCTGAGGTTCTTCGCGGACCTTGTGCATTAAACGTCTGTTCCGCCGAGCGATATTGTTGATGCAGTCCAAGACGTTCTCTCTCCACTTTGGAATGATGAGATAATGCTCTTTTCTTCGCCTATGATTGGCGAGCTATGCCATCACAACCATGTGACATAGTATCATGAAAAGAGCGAAGTTGGAATGTCTTGAAGCGATCAGTTCGTCATCGCTATGGTATCATGAATCTTGTAACTGGTTTCTGCATATTAGAATGCAGTTCCCTTGATGAGAATAACTTTCGACGTTTTCCCTGTCTACCAGACTAGGTAGTTACTTGTCATCTATGCACGCGAACAGAACTTACCTTCGCAGCAGTCGTGTTTTGATGTTTGAGCAGGAAGCAATCGAGTGTTTTTTTCTTCCGCGAGAGAAGCGGAAGTCAGACAAGTCACATACAATCCTAGCTCTTCCTCTGGAATCTGACTCTCTTTCAGGGAGGAAGGACTTTGTTCTCATCGAAGGATGCAAAACCTAGGATTGATGGTCACCAATCGTTTTGTCCAAGACCTTTCAGGAGTCGTGTGTTTTCTGTTAACTTATCCTGCAGTATCTAACGTTCGCCGGAAGTTTTTTCTTTTCGGAAGAAGGCGACGTTTCAGCACCAGAATCGTGTAGGACACACAGTTCTTCGGGGGACAAGGTGCTCAGTTTGCTTCTGTTCACACTTCTTCTCCTCCCCCAGTTTGGAGAAAGGTCTATTACTTTCTTCTGAGATCTAGCGACTACTGTTGACGGTATCTCACAGCATTGGATACGTTCAATTCGCGCACAAGGCGCGCTTGAAATGTCATAGGGACTCTCCCAGGTCGCTCACAGGACTGCGGTTGATGTTCTCTCCCGGCCTTCGCCCATGCTTGAGTTGGCGCACTCGCTACCCCTCGAGTGTAGATTTGGTCTGAGCTAAAAGAGGTCTATTTCATCTGTGTTTAGCGTTTACGATTCTCAGGGGAGGAAATTTTCTCCTAAAGAGTCTAAGGACTACCATAGATCAAAGAATTGGTTTTCCCGATTAGTGTCAGAAGGCATAGTTCTCCTATGCTTAGTAACGCTTCCTCGCAGAGATATGCTCGTGTTACGAGAAGCGTTAGAGCGGGTGCTTGTAGCAGTCTGTTCTCTCTCTTACGGCAGACGTCATGCAGACACAGACGTAAGTTCTGGTCTCTTCCTCACGCAGTCCCAGACGCAGACACCAGTCTGGTCGTTTGTTGGACGCTGACGGTCAAAGTTGATCCTTTCAACAAGTTGTCCCATTTTCGCGGTCTGCGGGACGCGTGACTATGACTCATGCGGACGCATCCTGCACGTGGACAACTCTCGACAATCAGTTCTGTCTTTCCGTCAATGACCGGACGCGATGCTGTCGCCTCCACGCAACACGCTGTAGATTTACAACAAGCGGGGCACACACACACCGCTGTACCCACTCGACAAGGTGAACGCATACAGCACGCTGACACCTTACAGCAATGCAAGCACATGCGGCATTATGGTCGCATGCTAGACGCATACAGTCAAGACTTTTTCCCGCAGCAGTTTAACCAGACTTTTGTCTCGCCGTCGCGTCTCTCTGGCCTCGCAGCTAACGCTCCCTCGTGTCAAGCTTTGGCATTAAGTTTGTTGAACACTCGCTGATTACACACGAATCAGTTCTTAACCTCACAGCATAAGGTCACGTGGTTGATGCTTCTTTTCAACAAGCCTAGCTTTATATCGGTTTCTGACGACCGATATGGACGAGTTTTGGGAGGCGGTTCTAGATCCCGATTCTCTCTCACGACATGTTGAGGGTAGGCAAGATGCTGGAACCGTTCTGGACTCTTGCTGGGACCATGCTGGGTGCATACTGGAAGCATGTCTTTAGTCCTTTTCCCCCTGTCAGGATCACGAACGTTTTATGTTAAACCATCAAGCTTTAGGTCTAGCTGCCTCCAGTATTTCGGAAAGCCCCTAAGATCTAGAGGGTTGTTCGAAGGAGACATCCGAGACTTTCGCTTGTACAAAGGACATTGGCCTCAAGGTTTTCCAACCCAATTAGTGTTTTATGGAGTGGTGTAGAGCAAGAGCCGGCTCTTCATTAGGTAACTCTAACACAAGTGGCCTATTTTTTCTTAGACCTTAGAAGAAAACACATTTTCTTTCCTCCTCGACCATCAAAGGGTACAGGAGTATGCGGACATCTGTCTTCTGACGCAGAAGATTGGATCTATCAAATAGAGACTTTATAGATCATCTCGGATATTTGAGAGGACTTGGAGGCATCAGCAAGATGCTCCAGCCTGTAGTTTAGGGTTCGTTTCTGGAGCTTCGCGGTAGTGACGGATCCGACCCTTTACACTTGGTTTCTTTTTAAGACCTAACTTTGGAGACTTTCTGAGTAAGTCTACCATAGTTGAGAGTCAGTGAAGTTCACTCTTTTAGCAAGAACACGGACTTCACATTGGTTAAGCCATAGGTACCTTGCATCCTTTTTTTCTTGGTCATTAATAAACATCTTTCTCATCCATAGCCTAAATCTTTCAGGATCACTATTCTCTCGCATTTGGTTTGTGATGGGCGGAGAAGAGTTTTTTGCCCGATTAAAACGAAGTTTTATTGGGACAAGAACAAAGAAGTTAAGAGTCTATTCATAACTCTTAGGTACACGGTCAAGAAGCCTGCGCTATCCATGTCTAAACATTCTATCATCTCGTATAGATTTTGATTACAAAGGTTCTTCCACACGGTGGGTGACAGATCATAAGAGGTTGAAAGAGTAAAGATTCACAAAGTTAGAGCTGTAGAAACTAATGTAATTTTTAAACTAAACTGTTCTCTGCTAAGCATCGCGTATATAGTCTGGTGAAGGGGTAATCCTGTATTCGCCTTGCATTACTGTACTTTTACAGTGTCCAGTCTCTTTATGTAGACGTCTATGTTTTGGGTTCACTTGCAACAACGAGTGCAGTAGTAGGTGAAACATTCTGCAATACATTTCCCTAAATTCCTAGTACCCCTGTTCTTCTCTTGGAACTGTTATGTTATTATGATTGTACGTGAAGATTGGTCTGCAATCTTCCGCAATCTTTGACCTAGTCGGGTGGTCATTTTGTTCCTAGAGAGCGCCCGGAACAAGGGTATTAGTTGAGGTCCTGTCATGTTATAGGTGGTTGTACCGTTTGACAGCTCCTAGAGATCATCAGCCCCGAGTGGATCACTGGATCTCCAAAGGATAGCAGACAAAATGAGGCAGAGCATTGCTGTCAGCTTCCTTATCAGGTTAGAACTGCTTAAGTTGTATATGTAACTCTAAAGTGAATTTCCAATTATGCAGCTGTCTCTGACCCGCCACCAATGGGTGTCAATCAGCCATTATATAACCAGCAGGTAAGTTTTATATTTAAAAATATTTTCATAATAAAATAAATTTTTGAATATACTTACCCGCTGGTTATATAAGTTTTAGACCCACCCTCCTCCCCTCTAGAGACCATGGGGCATGGAAAATCTGAATTGGTTGGGTATAGTTCTACATGTGGTACCGCGAGGGCGCTGGGGTACTCCTGGCATATATGCGCTAAGCTGCGCAAGAGATTTTGAATTTTCTGCCGACGGCGTCGGGGACTTTAGCCATTATATAACCAGCGGGTAAGTATATTCAAAAATTTATTTTATTAGGAAAATATCATTTTTCAGTTTCCTGCTCACCAATGATCTCCTGCGCCTGTGCACCATTGCTCTCCTATGTGCCAGCGCTCTTTTGCGCGCCAGCATTCTCCTGCGCTCCATCACACTCCTGCGCGCTTGCGCCACCGTTGTCCTATGCGCCAACGCTCTCCTGCGCGCCAACGATCTCCTGCACGCGATTGTTTCCGCTCGTGCTATCGTTGTCCTGCGCACCAGCTCTCTCCTGCGTGCCAGCTCTCTCCTGCGTGCCAGCTCTCTCCTGCGCACTAGCATTCTCTCGCGCGCACCAGCAGTCTTCTGAGCGCGCGCATCATTGTTGTCGTACGCGCCAGCGCTCTCCTGTGCTCCAGTGATCTCCTGCGCGCCAGCGATCTCCTGCGCGCCAGCGATCTCCCGCGCGCCAGCCAGCCCTCTTCCGCGAGCGCGCCTGCCAGCCCTCTTCCGCGAGCGCGCCTGCCAGCCCTCTTCCGCGAGCGCGCCTGCCAGCCCTCTTCCGCGCCCGCGCCTGCCAGCCCTCTTCCGCGCCCGCGCCTGCCAGCCCTCTTCCGCGCCCGCGCCTGCCAGCCCTCTTCCGCGCCCGCGCCTGCCAGCCCTCTTCCGCGCCCGCGCCTGCCAGCCCTCTTCCGCGCCCGCGCCTGCCAGCCCTCTTCCGCGCCCGCGCCTGCCAGCCCTCTTCCGCGCCCGCGCCTGCCAGCCCTCTTCCGCGCCCGCGCCTGCCAGCCCTCTTCCGCGCCCGCGCCTGCCAGCCCTCTTCCGCGCCCGCGCCTGCCAGCCCTCTTCCGCGCCCGCGCCTGCCAGCCCTCTTCCGCGCCCGCCAGCCCTCTTCCGCGCCCGCCAGCCCTCTTCCGCGCCCGCCAGCCCTCTTCCGCGCCCGCGCCTGCCAGCCCTCTTCCGCGCCTGCCAGCCCTCTTCCGCGCCCGCGCCTGCCAGCCCTCTTCCGCGCCCGCGCCTGCCAGCCCTCTTCCGCGCCCGCGCCTGCCAGCCCTCTTCCGCGCCCGCGCCTGCCAGCCCTCTTCCGCGCCCGCGCCTGCCAGCCCTCTTCCGCGCCCGCGCCTGCCAGCCCTCTTCCGCGCCCGCGCCTGCCAGCCCTCTTCCGCGCCTGCCAGCCCTCTTCCGCGCCTGCCAGCCCTCTTCCGCGCCCGCGCCTGCCAGCCCTCTTCCGCGCCCGCGCCTGCCAGCCCTCTTCCGCGCCCGCGCCTGCCAGCCCTCTTCCGCGCCCGCGCCTGCCAGCCCTCTTCCGCGCCCGCGCCTGCCAGCCCTCTTCCGCGCCCGCGCCTGCCAGCCCTCTTCCGCGCCCGCGCCTGCCAGCCCTCTTCCGCGCCCGCGCCTGCCAGCCCTCTTCCGCGCCTGCCAGCCCTCTTCCGCGCCTGCCAGCCCTCTTCCGCGCCTGCCAGCCCTCTTCCGCGCCTGCCAGCCCTCTTCCGCGCCTGCCAGCCCTCTTCCGCGCCTGCCAGCCCTCTTCCGCGCCTGCCAGCCCTCTTCCGCGCCTGCCAGCCCTCTTCCGCGCCTGCCAGCCCTCTTCCGCGCCTGCCAGCCCTCTTCCGCGCCTGCCAGCCCTCTTCCGCGCCTGCCAGCCCTCTTCCGCGCGCGAGTTCTCACCCGCAATCGCATGCCCAGGCGCCTGCGATTGCGCTACCAATCACGCACTTCTGCACATTCTAGAGAGACTGTACAAAACCCCACACAGTGTGTTACTGCGCGCCATCGCTCTCCGGCGCACACAGGCGCTCTCAGATCCAGCGCTCTCCTGCGCAGTTGCAGTCTCTTATCCAATGCACCAGCTCTTGCCAAAGAGCCAGTACTTGCAGATCCAATGCTTACCAATGCGCCAGCTCTTGCCAAAGAGCCAGCGGTCACCTGCGCACAAGCGCTTGCCTGCTCTCCAGCGCTCCTCTGCGCATTCACCGAAAACTGCGCTTCAGCAGAAACTGAACACCATCATCATTCTGTGTGCCATCGCTCCAGTATTCTTCTGTACACTCGCGCAATTGGCAAAAAGAATAAGAACTTCTTGATAGGTCACTATTGCCCCATTCCTCTCCCCGCTAATGCATAACAGCATGGCCGCCGGGAAAAGAGGGAAGAGGCTTCACAGAAGGGTTAAAGATCCTGAAGATTCCACCTTCCAAGGGGAATCAAACGCATCGGTCGAGACTCCTCACTGGGAACCCTAGGTTCCTGTCTCTTCTGGAGTTTTTTCTTGACAGTACCACCATCAGCAAACAAGAAATCATCAACCGACTGATCGCTAGATCACAGTTTGCTGATTGCTAGATCACACTTTGCTGATCACTAGATTGCCGATGGGCAGCTCGTCTTTCTTCAATCATTGACTTCAGCTCGCTGATCTCTGACCAGCTGATTGTCAGCTTGCTGATCTCTGATCAACCAATTGTCAGCTTGCTGATCTCTGACCATCCAATCTTCAGCTTGCTGATCTCTAGCTCACCGATCACCGGTCCGCGATCGATCGCTGATCATCAATGGCTCACCCTCACCAATTGATTTTCATTAAACCATTCTGCTGTCTCTCAGGGCTCTCCAAGCAGTTTACCAACTCATTTATTGCCAACCTACCATGGCTGACTGACCAGACAGCCTTCATCTGCCTGTCAGTTACCATCTTCGGCTCACAGATCATCGACAATTTGCCAGCAGTTCGGGATTCGGACTTACTAGTCAACATCTGCCTGTGGTTCCCTAGATCAGAAGGTATACAACACACTTCTCACTACTGTTCGTTCGCCATCACACCAATCCACTAAAGTGATCGGCAAACGATCGACAACCCTCATCAGCGGTTTTTCACCAGGTGATTACTTGTGAGCACTCTCTAACTGCACAGTAACCACAATACCCAGCCGTTAACCATTGATTAACATTCGCCAGACTGATGCTGATCTAAGGAATAGCATCAATCCCTTCAGGGCACATGGTAGGGTTAAGCATTGTCTTTTATCAGTTAAAGGAGTTCTCTCCCAGGGAAGAATCCTTACACAGGGTATTGAGTCTGATCCTTTACGCCATGAGTGAAGACCCCAGCATCAACAATCTCTCATTCGAAAGGATCCGCTAATAGCTGTCCCTTTGGGTTGATGTCCACACCATGTTGGAGTTCGGACAAGGGCTAAGACCTCAGGTCTTCATTTGCATGATGGATCTAAAGGCTGCATACTTCCAGGCCCAAACCAGCCATCTAGGAAGGATTGAAGATTCAGTCTAGATAAACAAAAAACACCAGTTCAGGGCATTGTGCTTCGGTCTTTCCACTACACCCATCCTGGTCTCACAGGATCGGCTTCTGTCTCCTCCGTTTCTGGACGACTGACTGAATTTAGCAGATTCGGTTGCAACATTATCTTAGCACCGGAACTAATGAAGTCTTTTTACCAAGATCCAGTGATCAAGGTAATCCTGTGGAAGTCTTCCTTACTTCCCTCTCAGAAGACTGGTGTATCTGGGAATGATTCTAGACACCAATCTCCACAAACCCTCTCAAAACGAGAACAACTCCCAGCCCAGAGTGACTTGAGTCCGATTGGAATCAGGCCTTCGATCCCCCAGACATTCTGATCCCCGGGGACCAGAAGTTTGGACGAACCTCAAGGGATGGGTGTCAGTCGAGAATTTATGGAGTGGTATAACCTTCTCATCCTTCCCCACCCCTCGGACTTGATGCTGTGCTTAGACACCTCAAAAGAAGAGAGGAGCGATCATAGTGCTGCACCACACGACTTCATCCCTCTGGACAGAGACCGAAAGTACCTTCACTTAAATCTCTTAAGAGATGAAGGCCAACTTTCCGGTCCTTCAGCAGCCTCATCAGTTTTTAACGGGTCACTCAGTGATGTGCTGAGCGACAATACCACACATCACTTAAAGGCTCACAGCGACAGGCTAGAAGGAACTTGTTCACAGCCTCTTCCCATCTAGCTGTATAGATACTAATATGGGCCAAAGTCCGCTCGGTACCACTATCAGCCCGTTTCATTCCATACTAGAGGAATGCACTCTCCGACAATCTGTGCACAGCATCCCGGATAAGGTGTACCGAATGGTCTTTGGATCACCTTGTAACCGACAAAGTCCCGACTTTACGGGGTTCTCCAACTAGGGATCTGTTCGCAACGACCCTGAACCTCAGGCTTCCGCTGCTCCCCAGTCTTAGACCCCAAGGCTCTCTGGCAAGAAACATGCCAACAACGGTGGGTACAACAATGACGTTTACGTCTCGTCCCTGTTTTGTCTGGAGAAGGGCACTCAAGAAGGCTAGAACATCAGTCAGCCTCTCAAGTGCTCTCATAGCTCCGCTATGGCATTACGCAGAACGGTTTCCAAAACTTCAGCAGCTCCTGATAGTCTCCAAGAGAACCCTCTCCACATCACAGACAACCACACTTCTACATCTACCACAAGCTATAGCTTTGCTGTGATTGTATGCTTGGAGACTACCCAGTATCTCCTCTCTCACAGAGGCTTTTTGCAATAAGTGGCAAAAAGGTTGTCTAGATATGAGGAATTCCTCAGCTTCAGTCTACCAGGCAGTATAAAGTCTTGTGTGGTTGGTGTCATGGGAAAGTGTCTCTCTCCACTCGATACCTCTATTCTAGCAAAAGCGGAATCCTTGAGTAAGTGCAAGAGGAAAAGATCCCCCTTTTCAGTTTCAACAGGTAAAGATGATCACTCAACCTTTAGCCTCGCCTTCAAACTAAAAGGAAGGGACATCCTCTCATCGCTAGATCTTTCCTAACTCATACGGACTTACAGCTTGCCTTTTCCCCAGTCGGAATTGAGAACTTCCTCTCGGAACATGGTTCAAATTCTCCAGTCTCTAAGGAGACCTTCTTATGTTCCACTTCACCAGGCAACAAATTTTCACCTGGTTTAGAAGACTGTTCTTACACACTTTGACAGCAGCCACAAGAGTCGAGGAACTTCATGGCCTTTCTTTCGACATTGCCCATTAATAAGAAGGGCGAAAGGCAATGTTCAGTTTTGTCCCCGAGTATGTCGCCAGAGGTGATGGATCCTACACGTCTCCACTTGGTAACTGACGATCCAGATCATTATTACTGTACCCGGGGTAAGGTATGAAGCTACCTTAAGAGAAAGGCAACAGCCCACCTGGGTCCCTTCTCTTGTCATCAGCACTGGGAGAAACTAAAGGAGGGTCACTGAAACATCATTTGTTCCGTAACTGGAATACAAACCATGCTATTTATTTGGGGGTTATACTTTTGGCGGAGCTGAAATGACGAGCCCTTAAAATTTAACGAGGGTATATCCCAGTTCCTGATCATCCTACCAACTGACCTGCTGACCTGCTGTCGCTGTTCCTGTCTCCGTTACAGCCTCTTGAGGCCATACCTAAGCGTGTAGCTACATGCCAACACACTCCAGCACCCTGCTGTGCACCAGTGCTCACCAACATCATGTCAGTGCCAGCCTGCTCCTTCACTCTTTCCAGGGCGCCTGCTTTCTCCAGCTCGTCAATGTTCTACAACGCTTCGGCGTTCGCCTGACTTGCAGCCTTCTCCTGAAAGTCCTCAGCGCCCTTTAATGGCCCAGTGATCTCCCGATTGTCGGCACTTCACAGTGCAGCCTCACTGTTCCAGGGAGCAGCGTTTGCCAGTTTGCCAGAGCTCAGCAGCCTACCTACGCTCGCCAGCGCAACTGGGCTCAGCAGCCTACCTACGCTCGCCAGCGCAACTGGGCTCAGCAGCCTTCCTACGCTCGCCAGCGCAACTGGGCTTAGCAGCCTTCCTACGCTCGCCAGCGCAACTGGGCTCGGCAGCCTACCTACGCTCGCCAGCGCAACTGGGCTCAGCAGCCTACCTACGCTCGCCAGCGCAACTGCGTTCAAAGGCTCGAGCTTGTCACCGCCTACCAAATCCACAGCGTGCTCCTGCTCAGCCTTGGGCTTTGGCTTGCCAATGCTCTCCTGCACGATGGCACTCTCCTGGGCACTAATGCCAGTGCTCTTCTGCGCATCCCCCGTGCTGAAGGCTTGTGACGGGCAAGAGGGCTCTCGAACTGGGGAATTTCTTTTCCTCAGTTTGACTCTAAATTTCTCTCATTCTTTTTCTATTACCTCTTATTGCTTATTCCTCCTTCATAATTATCAGCTGTCTCCAACCTTGCTGTCAAAACTCTTTTACCCATTTCACTGTCCAGGTTTTTTAGAGGGGACATTGTATCCATGATCGGTTTTTATTTTAAAATCAATTGTGGGAGCTGTGGTGGTCTTGCCAACTGCCCGAAAATGTTTGGACACCTAGGAGTGTCAGTATTCCCATACTGGCACGCGGAACTATCTCTTAGGAAATTTGGCCTTCGGATTCCAGGGGTTGGCGATTTTATAGAGATGGGACTCTCGGCATTCTGTCCGGTTTGCCTGCCACTATGATTAGAGTGGGGATGATTGTATTCTTGAAATGCTCTCAGTCCCATCAAGCGGGTTTGGCATACACTTGAGCCACTCTAATCATAGTGGTACCATCCCTTTGTGATAGGGTAGGGAGTGGACATTTGGTAAGCAGCTTTCACAGGTGTCATTGGTGGAGAAATTAATTCCAGGAAAGGCTAACGGTGTCTTCTTTGGAATTTCAGACAGTCTTAATTTTTTCTCTCCCTTAAACTATATTTTTTTCCATTGTTTTTTTTTTCATTGTTATTATGACCCCTTCCCTCCCCCTGAAAAAATAATTAATGAGTAAACTTAATATTCCCCGTACCCCTGGATCAAATGGCGAACCCCAGACACCGTTGACGACTTCTGCTTGTTTAAATAGGGAAAGCTCTGTTGACAACCTCGGCATTAAAAAGGATTCCTCCAACAATACTTCTTTGACCAGTGTTGTTAAAGACAATTTATCGGCACTGGTGGAAAATGATGCTTGTAATAACCGTAATACTTTACTCTCTGGTTCTGGCTCATTACCAGATCCAACAAAAAATCTGAAAATTCTCCACTTAAAAAACATACCAATTGGTTGTAGCTATGACATAATTCATGAAGCCTTCTGTAGATTTGGAGCAATCAAAGAAATTTTAATGGAGCTTAATGGTAGTAAAGGCTTTTGGGAAGCTTGGGTATCATTTTCAAGTTTTGAGATTGCTTTAGAAGCAAATAAAAATTTAGAGAGCATAAAAATTGACAATTGTTTGATTTCTGGGGCTTTATGTGATAAAGCACCAAGACACCTAGAGGTATATAAACCAGAAGAATGGATGGAAAAAGAAATAGAGCATAGACTTCCAGAAGTAAGAACCCCCAAGCCCCCAACATGGATAATTGCATCTGGAAAGATAGATAATTATAACTATTATAAGATTAGTAAATTTATACAAAAAAAAGTTGGTTTAATTAAAAGTAAGGATATTAGTAGATACGGTAAGCAATCTGTTTTGATTAATGCAAAATCAGATACTCAAGCTCACATGCTTTGTGGCATGAAGATTGCAGAAATTGATCCTATTAAGGATATTAAACCACATATGAGCTTCAGCTATGGTAAAGGAGTAGTTTTTGATAAAGATCTATATGAATTCTCAGAACCAGAAATTCTGGACATGTGCCCTGCTAATGTTTGGAAAGTAAGTAAGATCCCTCAAACAAGCATGGTAGTTTTAACATTTGAAACCCCTGTTATACCAGATCATATAATTATTGAGAATGAAAGAGTACGTGTTCGAGAATATAAACCTAGGCCTTTACAATGCTTTAATTGTTTCAAGTACGGTCACCCTTCCCGGTACTGCAATAATACGAAGATCTGTATTAACTGTTCTTTGTTAGAACATGGCCAATGCAACAGAGATACAACCTGTGCAAACTGTAAAGATAATCATAAACCAAATGATAAAAGATGTAGAGAATACAAGAATGAAGAAGCTGCAATCTTGAAAGCAAATGCTGAACATATAAGTGTAGGTTATGCAAAGCATTTACTCAATCGGCAACTTAATTTTGCTCGCGCGGTTAAGATGCCAACAAAAGATTATAATCCACTACCCCTTACTACCACAGGGGGACCAGTGGCAGCACCTGGCCCGTCAGGTGCATCTCCCTTAGTGGTAGTAGCCCAGCCATCTGGGTCAAGTGCTCAGGCTATAAAAGCCAGAGCACAAACCTCCAAAGAGGTCAATATGGTGTCCAACACACCAAAAGTATTGTCACCGATAGGAGCATCTCCCCTAGAGGTAGTAGCCCAGCCTTCTGGGTTAAGTGCTTGAACTGTTGAAGTTCTAGCACAATCCTCCAAGGAAGCCAATGTGGCTTCCACCACCTTAAATGTATTGTCTCAGGCAGAATCTCTACCTGATTTGATGGAGATTGGAAAACAAGATCTTCCAAAGAGGAAAAGGTCCCCATCATCCTCACCTTCATCTAAGTCAGGTAAGTGCCCTACTGCTCATGATCCTAAGGTTGACTCTTATAAAGATCCTAGAAAGAAAGAAAAGAAGAGTGGTGGCCTAGTAAAGCCTTCCATCTCCAGGCCTTACATGGCTTCATCTGAAAAGTCCCAAAAGACAAATGAGACAAAGAAAAATAATAACAAAAGATAATGTCTATCATCCAGTGGAATTGCAGAGGTCTAAGTACTAGCATTGAGCAAATAAAAACTTTAACCAGGGACTCAGACACGAAGGTAATTTGCCTACAGGAAACCAAGATCAGTGACAAACCATTTAATCCTGGACTCAATTATCATTTTTGTAGATCCCCTCCTTTGCAAGCTGCAAGAGCTCAAGGTGGTACAGGTTTTATTATTCACAAATCTGTAAAATTTGAAACAATCCCACTCAATACACCACTACAGGCATGTGCAGTTAGAACTCATATCGGGAAAAAAATTACTTTATGTTCGCTATATATTGAACCATCCTTAGAACTTTTCCTCTTAGATCATGCTGGTAATCCAAGAAGGCTTAGACTTTCTGACCTCCAAGACTTGATCAATCAGCTTCCTGCCCCTTTTATTTTAATGGGTGATATTAATGCAAAGCATACTTTATGGGGTGGAAATGTGTGCGATAGATGGGGTAATCTTGTTGAAGAATTAATCGACAACAATGATGTAATACTAATGAATGATGGTTCTCCAACTAGGTATGATGTATTCCACAACTCTACATCAGCCATTGATTTGTCAATCTGTTCCTCATCCATTCGATTGGACTACCTTTGGTCAGTAAATGAACACCTACATGGCAGTGACCATTGGCCAATAATGTTAAATTATGTCCATAATCTTCCTTCTCAGTGTCCACCAAAATGGAAGATAGATGAGGCAGACTGGGCAGCTTATGAAAACTGTTCACACACTGATAAAGAATATGATGAATTTACATCTCCAGTGCATGCCTATCAACATCTTGAAAATATTATTGATGATAATGCTAGCAAGTTTATACCTAAAACATGCGGTTTACCTCATCGCTCTGTAGTTCCTTGGTGGAGTAAAGAATGTGCCAACGCAAGAAAAGTGACCCGAACTTGCTTCAGAAGATATTTGAGGACAAACTATTTAGCAGATAGAATAGCATATCTCAGAGCCTGTGCCAAACAAAAAAGAATTTTTAAAAAAGCAAAGAGAGCATCTTGGAAGAAATATATATCTAATATTAATACCAAAACTCCTTCAAAGGAAATATGGGACAAGATTAGAAAACTTCAAGGTAAATTCGTCCCTAAGCCTCTACCAATATTAAGGGAAAACAATAGATATATATCTGACCCCAAAGATGTAGCAGAGGCTCTTGCTAAGCACTTTGCTCATGTATCAAGTGCTGACAACTATTCCCCAGCATTTCAACAAATTAGAGCATCAACATCTGTTGTTCCTCCTGCTTCTTCAAATACTGAAGCTTTTAACCTGCCTTTTAGTATGAAGGAGATGCAAAATGCTATCTCCAGCTCTTCTTTAACTGCCCCAGGTGAGGATGGCATCCGGTATGAAATGATATCACATCTTCCAGTGGATACCAAGGAATTTTTATTAGAAACCTTTAATGGTCTATGGGCTTCCCATACATCTCCTGATTCCTGGCATACTTCAATTGTAATTCCAGGCCACAAGTCTGGTAAAGACCCAGAACTGCCATCTAGTTATAGGCCCATATCATTGACCAGTTGCATATGCAAACTATTTGAGAGAATGATCAACAACAGACTTGTGTGGTATCTAGAATAAAAAAATCTTTTATCTAACAGACAGTTTGGTTTTAGGAAGAACCGAAGTACTCTAGACCCTTTGCTGATGTTATCAAGGGAAATTTCAAATGCTTTTTCTAACCAAAACCAGGTGGTGGGTGTCTTTTTTGACCTCGAAAAGGCATATGACACCACCTGGAGGGGTACACCACCTGGAGGGGTGGTATTTTAAAGCAATTGGCCTCGTGGGGTATAGGAGGACATATGTTCTCTTTTATTGAAGAATTTTTATCAAACCGCTCCATTAAAGTGAGAGTAGGGTCAGAACTATCTTCATCCTACATGCAAGAAGAAGGTGTCCCCCAAGGCAGCGTATTGATTGTGACCTTGTTTGCTGTTGCAATTAATAGTCTCATTAGTCACATACCTCCTGGCATACAAGGATCACTATTTGTCGATGACTTTGCAATTTATTGTAGTGGATCATCTGCACTACAAGCATGCCAAAATCTTCAAATTGCAATAAATGCTGCTTCCGCATGGGCAAATTCTCGCGGATTCATGTTTTCTCATCAGAAGACCAAAGCCATTCGCTTTACTCGTACTCGTAAAAGGGAAGAGATCCCCACCCTTTTCTTAAATGATTGTATTTTGCCATATGAGGATAGTGTCAAGTTTCTTGGAGTCATTTTCGACAAGAAAATGACATTTGGTCCCCATATAAATGACCTATCTATCAGGGTTAAGAAATCACTGAACATTCTGAAAGTGATATCGCATTTTGATTGGGGTGCTGATAGAAAAACTTTGCTTAGAATTTATACATCTTTGTGTCTGAGCAAGTTAGACTATGCATGCCAAATATATGGGTCAGCTACGAAGACTTTACTTGGAAAACTTGATATTGTTCACAATGCTGGGCTTCGCATCTGCACAGGTGCTTACAGAACATCTCCCATTGACAGTCTCTATGTTGATTCTGGCATACCTCCCCTTTCCATTCGCAGAGAGGAGTTGAGTTTGAGGTTTTTAGCTAGGTCCCTTGCTGTGAGAAACAATCCTAACTGTAAATATGTTAGGGCGCTTTTAGATCGGGCTCCTAACTGATCTAGAGTGCCTAAGCCTTTGGAAGGACAGCTGAAAAATGATGCTAGAGAAGTAGGCTTGTTAACAGCACAGATAGAGGCTTCACAGAAGGGTTAAAGATCCTGAAGATTCCACCTTCCAAGGGGAATCAAACGCATCGGTCGAGACTCCTCACTGGGAACCCTAGGTTCCTGTCTCTTCTGGAGTTTTTTCTTGACAGTACCACCATCAGCAAACAAGAAATCATCAACCGACTGATCGCTAGATCACAGTTTGCTGATTGCTAGATCACACTTTGCTGATCACTAGATTGCCGATGGGCAGCTCGTCTTTCTTCAATCATTGACTTCAGCTCGCTGATCTCTGACCAGCTGATTGTCAGCTTGCTGATCTCTGATCAACCAATTGTCAGCTTGCTGATCTCTGACCATCCAATCTTCAGCTTGCTGATCTCTAGCTCACCGATCACCGGTCCGCGATCGATCGCTGATCATCAATGGCTCACCCTCACCAATTGATTTTCATTAAACCATTCTGCTGTCTCTCAGGGCTCTCCAAGCAGTTTACCAACTCATTTATTGCCAACCTACCATGGCTGACTGACCAGACAGCCTTCATCTGCCTGTCAGTTACCATCTTCGGCTCACAGATCATCGACAATTTGCCAGCAGTTCGGGATTCGGACTTACTAGTCAACATCTGCCTGTGGTTCCCTAGATCAGAAGGTATACAACACACTTCTCACTACTGTTCGTTCGCCATCACACCAATCCACTAAAGTGATCGGCAAACGATCGACAACCCTCATCAGCGGTTTTTCACCAGGTGATTACTTGTGAGCACTCTCTAACTGCACAGTAACCACAATACCCAGCCGTTAACCATTGATTAACATTCGCCAGACTGATGCTGATCTAAGGAATAGCATCAATCCCTTCAGGGCACATGGTAGGGTTAAGCATTGTCTTTTATCAGTTAAAGGAGTTCTCTCCCAGGGAAGAATCCTTACACAGGGTATTGAGTCTGATCCTTTACGCCATGAGTGAAGACCCCAGCATCAACAATCTCTCATTCGAAAGGATCCGCTAATAGCTGTCCCTTTGGGTTGATGTCCACACCATGTTGGAGTTCGGACAAGGGCTAAGACCTCAGGTCTTCATTTGCATGATGGATCTAAAGGCTGCATACTTCCAGGCCCAAACCAGCCATCTAGGAAGGATTGAAGATTCAGTCTAGATAAACAAAAAACACCAGTTCAGGGCATTGTGCTTCGGTCTTTCCACTACACCCATCCTGGTCTCACAGGATCGGCTTCTGTCTCCTCCGTTTCTGGACGACTGACTGAATTTAGCAGATTCGGTTGCAACATTATCTTAGCACCGGAACTAATGAAGTCTTTTTACCAAGATCCAGTGATCAAGGTAATCCTGTGGAAGTCTTCCTTACTTCCCTCTCAGAAGACTGGTGTATCTGGGAATGATTCTAGACACCAATCTCCACAAACCCTCTCAAAACGAGAACAACTCCCAGCCCAGAGTGACTTGAGTCCGATTGGAATCAGGCCTTCGATCCCCCAGACATTCTGATCCCCGGGGACCAGAAGTTTGGACGAACCTCAAGGGATGGGTGTCAGTCGAGAATTTATGGAGTGGTATAACCTTCTCATCCTTCCCCACCCCTCGGACTTGATGCTGTGCTTAGACACCTCAAAAGAAGAGAGGAGCGATCATAGTGCTGCACCACACGACTTCATCCCTCTGGACAGAGACCGAAAGTACCTTCACTTAAATCTCTTAAGAGATGAAGGCCAACTTTCCGGTCCTTCAGCAGCCTCATCAGTTTTTAACGGGTCACTCAGTGATGTGCTGAGCGACAATACCACACATCACTTAAAGGCTCACAGCGACAGGCTAGAAGGAACTTGTTCACAGCCTCTTCCCATCTAGCTGTATAGATACTAATATGGGCCAAAGTCCGCTCGGTACCACTATCAGCCCGTTTCATTCCATACTAGAGGAATGCACTCTCCGACAATCTGTGCACAGCATCCCGGATAAGGTGTACCGAATGGTCTTTGGATCACCTTGTAACCGACAAAGTCCCGACTTTACGGGGTTCTCCAACTAGGGATCTGTTCGCAACGACCCTGAACCTCAGGCTTCCGCTGCTCCCCAGTCTTAGACCCCAAGGCTCTCTGGCAAGAAACATGCCAACAACGGTGGGTACAACAATGACGTTTACGTCTCGTCCCTGTTTTGTCTGGAGAAGGGCACTCAAGAAGGCTAGAACATCAGTCAGCCTCTCAAGTGCTCTCATAGCTCCGCTATGGCATTACGCAGAACGGTTTCCAAAACTTCAGCAGCTCCTGATAGTCTCCAAGAGAACCCTCTCCACATCACAGACAACCACACTTCTACATCTACCACAAGCTATAGCTTTGCTGTGATTGTATGCTTGGAGACTACCCAGTATCTCCTCTCTCACAGAGGCTTTTTGCAATAAGTGGCAAAAAGGTTGTCTAGATATGAGGAATTCCTCAGCTTCAGTCTACCAGGCAGTATAAAGTCTTGTGTGGTTGGTGTCATGGGAAAGTGTCTCTCTCCACTCGATACCTCTATTCTAGCAAAAGCGGAATCCTTGAGTAAGTGCAAGAGGAAAAGATCCCCCTTTTCAGTTTCAACAGGTAAAGATGATCACTCAACCTTTAGCCTCGCCTTCAAACTAAAAGGAAGGGACATCCTCTCATCGCTAGATCTTTCCTAACTCATACGGACTTACAGCTTGCCTTTTCCCCAGTCGGAATTGAGAACTTCCTCTCGGAACATGGTTCAAATTCTCCAGTCTCTAAGGAGACCTTCTTATGTTCCACTTCACCAGGCAACAAATTTTCACCTGGTTTAGAAGACTGTTCTTACACACTTTGACAGCAGCCACAAGAGTCGAGGAACTTCATGGCCTTTCTTTCGACATTGCCCATTAATAAGAAGGGCGAAAGGCAATGTTCAGTTTTGTCCCCGAGTATGTCGCCAGAGGTGATGGATCCTACACGTCTCCACTTGGTAACTGACGATCCAGATCATTATTACTGTACCCGGGGTAAGGTATGAAGCTACCTTAAGAGAAAGGCAACAGCCCACCTGGGTCCCTTCTCTTGTCATCAGCACTGGGAGAAACTAAAGGAGGGTCACTGAAACATCATTTGTTCCGTAACTGGAATACAAACCATGCTATTTATTTGGGGGTTATACTTTTGGCGGAGCTGAAATGACGAGCCCTTAAAATTTAACGAGGGTATATCCCAGTTCCTGATCATCCTACCAACTGACCTGCTGACCTGCTGTCGCTGTTCCTGTCTCCGTTACAGCCTCTTGAGGCCATACCTAAGCGTGTAGCTACATGCCAACACACTCCAGCACCCTGCTGTGCACCAGTGCTCACCAACATCATGTCAGTGCCAGCCTGCTCCTTCACTCTTTCCAGGGCGCCTGCTTTCTCCAGCTCGTCAATGTTCTACAACGCTTCGGCGTTCGCCTGACTTGCAGCCTTCTCCTGAAAGTCCTCAGCGCCCTTTAATGGCCCAGTGATCTCCCGATTGTCGGCACTTCACAGTGCAGCCTCACTGTTCCAGGGAGCAGCGTTTGCCAGTTTGCCAGAGCTCAGCAGCCTACCTACGCTCGCCAGCGCAACTGGGCTCAGCAGCCTACCTACGCTCGCCAGCGCAACTGGGCTCAGCAGCCTTCCTACGCTCGCCAGCGCAACTGGGCTTAGCAGCCTTCCTACGCTCGCCAGCGCAACTGGGCTCGGCAGCCTACCTACGCTCGCCAGCGCAACTGGGCTCAGCAGCCTACCTACGCTCGCCAGCGCAACTGCGTTCAAAGGCTCGAGCTTGTCACCGCCTACCAAATCCACAGCGTGCTCCTGCTCAGCCTTGGGCTTTGGCTTGCCAATGCTCTCCTGCACGATGGCACTCTCCTGGGCACTAATGCCAGTGCTCTTCTGCGCATCCCCCGTGCTGAAGGCTTGTGACGGGCAAGAGGGCTCTCGAACTGGGGAATTTCTTTTCCTCAGTTTGACTCTAAATTTCTCTCATTCTTTTTCTATTACCTCTTATTGCTTATTCCTCCTTCATAATTATCAGCTGTCTCCAACCTTGCTGTCAAAACTCTTTTACCCATTTCACTGTCCAGGTTTTTTAGAGGGGACATTGTATCCATGATCGGTTTTTATTTTAAAATCAATTGTGGGAGCTGTGGTGGTCTTGCCAACTGCCCGAAAATGTTTGGACACCTAGGAGTGTCAGTATTCCCATACTGGCACGCGGAACTATCTCTTAGGAAATTTGGCCTTCGGATTCCAGGGGTTGGCGATTTTATAGAGATGGGACTCTCGGCATTCTGTCCGGTTTGCCTGCCACTATGATTAGAGTGGGGATGATTGTATTCTTGAAATGCTCTCAGTCCCATCAAGCGGGTTTGGCATACACTTGAGCCACTCTAATCATAGTGGTACCATCCCTTTGTGGTAGGGTAGGGAGTGGACATTTGGTAAGCAGCTTTCACAGGTGTCATTGGTGGAGAAATTAATTCCAGGAAAGGCTAACGGTGTCTTCTTTGGAATTTCAGACAGTCTTAATTTTTTCTCTCCCTTAAACTATATTTTTTTCCATTGTTTTTTTTTTCATTGTTATTATGACCCCTTCCCTCCCCCTGAAAAAATAATTAATGAGTAAACTTAATATTCCCCGTACCCCTGGATCAAATGGCGAACCCCAGACACCGTTGACGACTTCTGCTTGTTTAAATAGGGAAAGCTCTGTTGACAACCTCGGCATTAAAAAGGATTCCTCCAACAATACTTCTTTGACCAGTGTTGTTAAAGACAATTTATCGGCACTGGTGGAAAATGATGCTTGTAATAACCGTAATACTTTACTCTCTGGTTCTGGCTCATTACCAGATCCAACAAAAAATCTGAAAATTCTCCACTTAAAAAACATACCAATTGGTTGTAGCTATGACATAATTCATGAAGCCTTCTGTAGATTTGGAGCAATCAAAGAAATTTTAATGGAGCTTAATGGTAGTAAAGGCTTTTGGGAAGCTTGGGTATCATTTTCAAGTTTTGAGATTGCTTTAGAAGCAAATAAAAATTTAGAGAGCATAAAAATTGACAATTGTTTGATTTCTGGGGCTTTATGTGATAAAGCACCAAGACACCTAGAGGTATATAAACCAGAAGAATGGATGGAAAAAGAAATAGAGCATAGACTTCCAGAAGTAAGAACCCCCAAGCCCCCAACATGGATAATTGCATCTGGAAAGATAGATAATTATAACTATTATAAGATTAGTAAATTTATACAAAAAAAAGTTGGTTTAATTAAAAGTAAGGATATTAGTAGATACGGTAAGCAATCTGTTTTGATTAATGCAAAATCAGATACTCAAGCTCACATGCTTTGTGGCATGAAGATTGCAGAAATTGATCCTATTAAGGATATTAAACCACATATGAGCTTCAGCTATGGTAAAGGAGTAGTTTTTGATAAAGATCTATATGAATTCTCAGAACCAGAAATTCTGGACATGTGCCCTGCTAATGTTTGGAAAGTAAGTAAGATCCCTCAAACAAGCATGGTAGTTTTAACATTTGAAACCCCTGTTATACCAGATCATATAATTATTGAGAATGAAAGAGTACGTGTTCGAGAATATAAACCTAGGCCTTTACAATGCTTTAATTGTTTCAAGTACGGTCACCCTTCCCGGTACTGCAATAATACGAAGATCTGTATTAACTGTTCTTTGTTAGAACATGGCCAATGCAACAGAGATACAACCTGTGCAAACTGTAAAGATAATCATAAACCAAATGATAAAAGATGTAGAGAATACAAGAATGAAGAAGCTGCAATCTTGAAAGCAAATGCTGAACATATAAGTGTAGGTTATGCAAAGCATTTACTCAATCGGCAACTTAATTTTGCTCGCGCGGTTAAGATGCCAACAAAAGATTATAATCCACTACCCCTTACTACCACAGGGGGACCAGTGGCAGCACCTGGCCCGTCAGGTGCATCTCCCTTAGTGGTAGTAGCCCAGCCATCTGGGTCAAGTGCTCAGGCTATAAAAGCCAGAGCACAAACCTCCAAAGAGGTCAATATGGTGTCCAACACACCAAAAGTATTGTCACCGATAGGAGCATCTCCCCTAGAGGTAGTAGCCCAGCCTTCTGGGTTAAGTGCTTGAACTGTTGAAGTTCTAGCACAATCCTCCAAGGAAGCCAATGTGGCTTCCACCACCTTAAATGTATTGTCTCAGGCAGAATCTCTACCTGATTTGATGGAGATTGGAAAACAAGATCTTCCAAAGAGGAAAAGGTCCCCATCATCCTCACCTTCATCTAAGTCAGGTAAGTGCCCTACTGCTCATGATCCTAAGGTTGACTCTTATAAAGATCCTAGAAAGAAAGAAAAGAAGAGTGGTGGCCTAGTAAAGCCTTCCATCTCCAGGCCTTACATGGCTTCATCTGAAAAGTCCCAAAAGACAAATGAGACAAAGAAAAATAATAACAAAAGATAATGTCTATCATCCAGTGGAATTGCAGAGGTCTAAGTACTAGCATTGAGCAAATAAAAACTTTAACCAGGGACTCAGACACGAAGGTAATTTGCCTACAGGAAACCAAGATCAGTGACAAACCATTTAATCCTGGACTCAATTATCATTTTTGTAGATCCCCTCCTTTGCAAGCTGCAAGAGCTCAAGGTGGTACAGGTTTTATTATTCACAAATCTGTAAAATTTGAAACAATCCCACTCAATACACCACTACAGGCATGTGCAGTTAGAACTCATATCGGGAAAAAAATTACTTTATGTTCGCTATATATTGAACCATCCTTAGAACTTTTCCTCTTAGATCATGCTGGTAATCCAAGAAGGCTTAGACTTTCTGACCTCCAAGACTTGATCAATCAGCTTCCTGCCCCTTTTATTTTAATGGGTGATATTAATGCAAAGCATACTTTATGGGGTGGAAATGTGTGCGATAGATGGGGTAATCTTGTTGAAGAATTAATCGACAACAATGATGTAATACTAATGAATGATGGTTCTCCAACTAGGTATGATGTATTCCACAACTCTACATCAGCCATTGATTTGTCAATCTGTTCCTCATCCATTCGATTGGACTACCTTTGGTCAGTAAATGAACACCTACATGGCAGTGACCATTGGCCAATAATGTTAAATTATGTCCATAATCTTCCTTCTCAGTGTCCACCAAAATGGAAGATAGATGAGGCAGACTGGGCAGCTTATGAAAACTGTTCACACACTGATAAAGAATATGATGAATTTACATCTCCAGTGCATGCCTATCAACATCTTGAAAATATTATTGATGATAATGCTAGCAAGTTTATACCTAAAACATGCGGTTTACCTCATCGCTCTGTAGTTCCTTGGTGGAGTAAAGAATGTGCCAACGCAAGAAAAGTGACCCGAACTTGCTTCAGAAGATATTTGAGGACAAACTATTTAGCAGATAGAATAGCATATCTCAGAGCCTGTGCCAAACAAAAAAGAATTTTTAAAAAAGCAAAGAGAGCATCTTGGAAGAAATATATATCTAATATTAATACCAAAACTCCTTCAAAGGAAATATGGGACAAGATTAGAAAACTTCAAGGTAAATTCGTCCCTAAGCCTCTACCAATATTAAGGGAAAACAATAGATATATATCTGACCCCAAAGATGTAGCAGAGGCTCTTGCTAAGCACTTTGCTCATGTATCAAGTGCTGACAACTATTCCCCAGCATTTCAACAAATTAGAGCATCAACATCTGTTGTTCCTCCTGCTTCTTCAAATACTGAAGCTTTTAACCTGCCTTTTAGTATGAAGGAGATGCAAAATGCTATCTCCAGCTCTTCTTTAACTGCCCCAGGTGAGGATGGCATCCGGTATGAAATGATATCACATCTTCCAGTGGATACCAAGGAATTTTTATTAGAAACCTTTAATGGTCTATGGGCTTCCCATACATCTCCTGATTCCTGGCATACTTCAATTGTAATTCCAGGCCACAAGTCTGGTAAAGACCCAGAACTGCCATCTAGTTATAGGCCCATATCATTGACCAGTTGCATATGCAAACTATTTGAGAGAATGATCAA
Organism: Palaemon carinicauda; assembly: GCF_036898095.1. Lineage (NCBI taxonomy): Eukaryota > Metazoa > Arthropoda > Malacostraca > Decapoda > Palaemonidae > Palaemon > Palaemon carinicauda. Next base: position 48,901 of record NC_090765.1, on the reverse strand, counting down.
CAACAGACTTGTGTGGTATCTAGAATAAAAAAATCTTTTATCTAACAGACAGTTTGGTTTTAGGAAGAACCGAAGTACTCTAGACCCTTTGCTGATGTTATCAAGGGAAATTTCAAATGCTTTTTCTAACCAAAACCAGGTGGTGGGTGTCTTTTTTGACCTCGAAAAGGCATATGACACCACCTGGAGGGGTACACCACCTGGAGGGGTGGTATTTTAAAGCAATTGGCCTCGTGGGGTATAGGAGGACATATGTTCTCTTTTATTGAAGAATTTTTATCAAACCGCTCCATTAAAGTGAGAGTAGGGTCAGAACTATCTTCATCCTACATGCAAGAAGAAGGTGTCCCCCAAGGCAGCGTATTGATTGTGACCTTGTTTGCTGTTGCAATTAATAGTCTCATTAGTCACATACCTCCTGGCATACAAGGATCACTATTTGTCGATGACTTTGCAATTTATTGTAGTGGATCATCTGCACTACAAGCATGCCAAAATCTTCAAATTGCAATAAATGCTGCTTCCGCATGGGCAAATTCTCGCGGATTCATGTTTTCTCATCAGAAGACCAAAGCCATTCGCTTTACTCGTACTCGTAAAAGGGAAGAGATCCCCACCCTTTTCTTAAATGATTGTATTTTGCCATATGAGGATAGTGTCAAGTTTCTTGGAGTCATTTTCGACAAGAAAATGACATTTGGTCCCCATATAAATGACCTATCTATCAGGGTTAAGAAATCACTGAACATTCTGAAAGTGATATCGCATTTTGATTGGGGTGCTGATAGAAAAACTTTGCTTAGAATTTATACATCTTTGTGTCTGAGCAAGTTAGACTATGCATGCCAAATATATGGGTCAGCTACGAAGACTTTACTTGGAAAACTTGATATTGTTCACAATGCTGGGCTTCGCATCTGCACAGGTGCTTACAGAACATCTCCCATTGACAGTCTCTATGTTGATTCTGGCATACCTCCCCTTTCCATTCGCAGAGAGGAGTTGAGTTTGAGGTTTTTAGCTAGGTCCCTTGCTGTGAGAAACAATCCTAACTGTAAATATGTTAGGGCGCTTTTAGATCGGGCTCCTAACTGATCTAGAGTGCCTAAGCCTTTGGAAGGACAGCTGAAAAATGATGCTAGAGAAGTAGGCTTGTTAACAGCACAGATAGCAGAGGTAGGATATCCCAAGTCTCCTCCTTGGTGTAATCCACCTGTTAAAGTATGTTTTACGGCAGGAGGGAAAAATACCTTACCTAGTAGGGTAATGAAAAGTGAGTTTTTAAATCATGCTGCTCAACATCATGGGAAACATGTTTTTACAGATGGCTCCAAATCGGCTGCAGGAGTTGGAAGTGCAGCTGTGGTGGGGGATATTGTTATTAGAAGGAAACTCCCATACTCTTGTTCAATTTTTACTGCTGAGCTGTACGCAATAATTCTCGCAGTCTAACATATTTTTAAAAATGGCAACCAAAATAGTTTTTATACAATTTTTACAGATTCCAATAGTGTTTTACTCTCATTAAAACAAATTATGCCAGGCCATCATCTAGTACAAGAGGTGCAGGACTGGTTGGTACTTCTGCAATCTAGGAAGAGTATCAGTGTTCACTTCTGTTGGGTCCCTGCCCATGTTGGGGTGGATGGGAATGAACAAGTAGATAAGGCAGCAAAGGAAGCTTCAGGGCTAAGTAATCCATCCCCCTTGAGTATTCCTTACAAAGATCTTAAAAGTGAGATTCATCTTTACTGTAAAAATAAGTGGCAAGCTCGATGGTCTGAACTGACCACCAATACAAAATTGAAACAAATCCACCCATTGGTGGATAAATGGTCATCTTGTAATTCTACAAGTAGAAGGGATACCATTATTTTAAGTAGGCTGCGTATTGGCCATACACATGCAACGCACAATTATTTAATGAAGAGTGGGGAAGGGAGACAGGCCCCTCTTTGTAATACCTGTCAAGTGACAATGGATGTTAAACATATTTTAGTCGATTGTCCTGTTTTTAATCTTCAGAGGAGGACACATTTACTCCAGGACAAACCGTTAAGAGATATACTGGGGGAAAACTGTAATACCCTGAACTTGAGAAAATTTATTCAAAGTATTGGGTTATATTACGAGCTATAATTGATTTTATTAATTTATTTATTTATTTTACCCTTTTAATCCCTATTTATTTCACATCTAGATTTTATTGTATGAAAGTGTTACGATTTGTATTAAAGGTTAAAATGATACTAAATGGTGTGAGTGTACAGATATGATTGAATGATTTTCGTTATATAGCGCTGAATGGCCTTTGATGCCCCAGTGCTTGGCTTAATGCCTAAATCCCATATTCAATTCAATTCCTCTGCGCATCAGCGCTCTCCAGCGCCGAAGCTTTCAACAGCTCTTCAGCAACCTCCGGCTCGTCAGTGCTTGCCTGTGCACCTGCATTCTCCAGTAGCAACCTCCGGCTCGTCAGTGCTTGCCTGTGCACCTGCATTCTCCAGTAGCAACCTCCTGCGCAGTGCCGAACTGCGGTGCATTCTCTTACTAGGTGCCTGCGTGCCCATGCGCCTGTGCCCCCACGCTCCTCTGCACTCGAGCGCCCATGATCCTGCGTGCTCGCGCCCTCCCCCGCGTAACACCATGCACAGCGCCTTACTGCGCGCCAATGCTCTCCAGCGTGCCAGCCCTCTCAGATCCAGCACTCGCCAATGCACCAGCGCTCGCCAATGCGCGTTCTTATGCGCTCCAGCGTTTGCCTGCTTGCCAGCGTTCCTGCGCAGCACTTTCCTGTGCGCCAGCGCTCTTCTGCGCATTTACCGAAAACTGCACACCAGCATCCTCCTGTGCACTACCGTACTGCGCGCCAGCGCTCTCCTCTGCATTCGGTGGAAACTGCACGCCAGCATCATCCTTCATGGCAATGCTCCAGTACGAGAGTCAAAAAGAATGAAAAGGAAAACTTTTGACAGGGTACCATTCCCCCATCCCCCTCCCCGCAAATGCATTACAGCATGCCCGCCTGGAAAATTGGGAAGAAGCTTCACAGAAGGGTTCAAGAACCCGAAGATTCCATCTTCCAAGGCAAATCAACTGCATCTGCCATCGGTCGAGACTCCTCACAGGGAACCGTTGGTCCCTTTCTCTTCAGGAATGATCTGACTGTTACAAACGGCCTATCATTACCTCGCAAATCTCTAATTGTCAGAACGCCGATCACTAGCTCACCAACCGCCACTAACTAGTCCGCCGATTGCTTATTTCTAGCTCATCTTCCACCAATGAGAAATCATCAACTGACAAATCGCTAAATCACCGTCTGCTGATCGCTAGCTTGCCAATCTCCAGATTGCTAATTGCTAGCTCATCTCTCTCTGATCATTGACCTCCAGTCTCTCCATTGCTAACGATCTCCGATTGCAAGCGTGTCGATCACCGATTGCTAGTCAATAACCAGTCATCAGCTTGCTGACTACTAGATCGCCGATGGCCAGCTCATCTTTCTTAGATCATCGACCTCAGCTGGATGATCTCTGACCAGCCAATTGTCAGCTTGCTGATCTCTAGCTCACCGATCGCCTGGCCTCGATCGAGCGCTGATCATCAATCGCTCACCGATCACCAGCTGACGATCATTAAACTATTCTGCTGTCTCTTGGGGCTCTCCAAGATGATCACCAACTCATTAATCGCCAACTTTCTGTGGCTGATGGACTAGACAGCCTTCATCTGCCTATCAGTTACCATCTTCGACTCACAAATCGCCGATTCACCGATCACCAGCAGTTCGTCACTCGGACTTGCAAGTCAACCTCTGCCCGTGGTTCCCTAGATTAGAAGGCATACAATACACTTCTCGCTACTCGGCGTTTGCCATCACAACAATCCACTAAAGTGATCGACAGCCCCCATCAAGCAGCTTGTCGACAGGTGACTACTCGCGAGCACACTCCAACTGCACAATAACCACGATGCCCATCCATTAACCATTGATAAACATTTGCCAGACTAATGCTGTTCTAAGGAATAGCATCAATTCCGTCAGGGCGCATGGTAGGGTTAAGTGTTGCCTGCCTTCTATCAGTTAAAGGAGTTCTCTCCCAGGGAAGAATCCTTACACAGGGTATCGCGTCTCATCCTTTCCGCCAAGAGTCAAGACCCCAGCGTCAACAATCTCCCGTGCGAAAGGATCCGTAAGAAGCTGTCCCTTTGGGTCGTTGTCCACACCTTGTTGGAGGAGTTCGGACAAGGGCTAAGACCACAGATCTTCATATGCACGCTCGACCTAAAGGACGCTTACTTCCAGGCCCAAATCACCCAACTTCTAGGAAGGATTGGAGATTCAGTCTAGACAAACTAGAAATGCCAGTTCAGGGCACTGTGCTTCGGACTTTCCACAGCACTCATCCTGGACGCAAAGGATCGGCTTCCGTCTCCTCCGTTTCTGGACGACTGACCGACCTTAGCAGACTCTGTGGCAACCTTGGGTTAGCACCGGAGCTTCTGAAGTCTTTTTACCAAGATCGGGTGTTCATGGTAAACCTTTGGAGGTCTTCTCTACTTCCATCTCAGAAGACTGATATATCTGGGAATGATTCTAGACACCAATCTCCACAAAACTTTCTCATCAAAGACGGGCTTGGAAAAGTCACAAGACCCTTTCTCAAAATGAGAAGACCTCCCAGCCCAGAGTGACTATTTTTCCTCGTACACCTATCATATCTCTGGCCTGTCTAGCCTCCAACGGATGCCTCAGAATTCGTTCTCACCAGTGTCAGCTTGAGTCCGATTGGAATCAGGCCTTCGATTCCCTGGACATTCTGATCCCCATGGGACCAGAATTATGGACGAACCTCAGGGGATAGGTGTCAGTCGAGAATCTACGGAGTGGTATAGCCTTCGCATCCTTCCCCACCCCTCGGACTTGATGCTGTGCTTAGACACATTAAAAGAAGGGAGGAGGGACCATAGTGCTGCTGCACACAACCTCAGGCCTCTGGACAGAGTCTGAAAGTACCTTCACTTGAATCTCTTAAGAGATGAAGGCCAACTTTCCGGTCCTTCAACAGCCTCATCAGTTCATAACGGGCTACTCAGTGGTGTGATGAGTGACAAAACCACATAAGGCTCACATCAATAAGCAAGAAGAAACTTGCTTGCAGCCTCTTCCCATCTAACAGTATAGATACTAATATAGGCCAAACTCCGCTTGGTACCACTATCAGCCCATATCATTCCAGACTAGAGGAATGTGCTCGCCGACAATCTATGCACAGCATCTCGGGTAAGGTGTACTGAATGGTCTTTGGATCACCTTGTAGCCGACAAAGTCCCGACTTTATGTGGTTCTCCAACTATGGTTCTGTTTGCAATGCCCCTGAACCTCAGACTTCCACTGCTCCCCAGTCCTAGACTCCAAGGCTCTCTGGCAAGAAGCATGCCAACAACGGTGGGTACAACAATGACGTTTACCTCTCGTCCCTGGTTTTGTCTGAAGAGAAGGGTACTCAACAAGGCTAGAATATCGGTCAGCCTCTCAAGTACTCTCATAGCTCCCCCCCCCCCCCCGGATGCTGAAGCCTTTATGATGATGGGGGGCTTAGGGATTAGCAGTTGGGGTCTAATGAACAGTGGAAACTACTTCCCCACTGGACCTCGGTGTCCAACTGTTGATCCAACTAAATTAGTCAGCACTTTCTCTCTGTTCTTTTGATTACTTCTTTTATTTCTCCCATCTCTTCCTCTTGGGCATGAACTTGTTGATGACTTTGGCTTGTATGACTTAGGTTTTGACTGCTTCTTTGGATTTGGCTCAAGGTGGGATGGATGTCATACCATCTCAACCTGTACAAATTTAGACGCCATCACCCTCTGGCAGACCCCATTGGGTGCAGACTAAGTCTGTTAAGAGTCGGGCTCCAATGATCCGGTTCTAAGTCGCCCATATTTGTGGGTAATGGGTGACGCCAGGCATTGGAGATGTCGTTGTGAGGGGCTAACCACCACCACTGACCAGTGTACGCCCACCTTAAGAGAGGCAGCCCCTCTCTAATAGAGGACTGGTCCCCGCTGAAGCCTCTTCTCGTGTTGGGCCACACGGGATAGGAGGAGTGACATCCTCCGATAAGAGGTGGATAACCCGGCTTGCTTCTACTTCAAAAACTAACCCCTCTGTTGACGACCTGGAAACTTTAAAGGACCATTCTACTAATGTTAAAAACAAAGTAATTTGGGTGACATGGAGAATTTGGGAATCCTTCATGTCACTCAGATTCCCATTGAAACCAATTATGATGTGCTTTATAAATTATTTCAATGTTATGGTCACATCAGGGAAATTAGAATGAGGCTTGAAGGTGACAAATGGGATTCACGGATATTATTTGATAACCGTGATGAAGCATTCAACGCAATCAATGATATCATGAATATTAAAATCAGTAATTTGAATTTCAAGGGTGCTCTTTGCAATCGGGTACCTAAGAATCTAGATTTATATAGACCTGTAGATTGGATGGATAAAGGTATGGAGGTAGTTGTACCATCCCAGAGAAAGCCAAATCCACCAAAGTGGCTTGTTGCTCAATCAAAAGGGAATACTGGAAATTATTTCAAGATATGTAAATTTCTTCAAAAGAAAGTAGGTACCATCGCACCAGGAGATATATCTCGGGTTGGAAAGAGCAGTTTCCTAATAGTGCCAAATCAGAAACTCAATCTGTTATACTTTCCAATTTAAATACAGAGAACGATTACATAAAGCTGGATGTGAAACCCCATCTAAACTTCAGTTATGGAAGTGGAGTAGTTTTTAATAGAGACTTATATGAATTCACAGAAGAGGAGATATTGGCCATGTGTCTTTTAACTGTGTGGAAAGTGCATAAAGTCCCTGGAACGTCAATGATTATCCTGACTTTCCAGGATGCTGATGTGCCTTTCCACTTTTACATATTGAATGAACGAATTAAAGTTCGAACTTTTAAGCAGAAGCCGCTGCAATGTTTTAATTGCTTTAGATATGGGCATCCATCTAAAGTATGCAAGAATGATAAAATGTGTAGTACTTGCTCCAATGTTTACCATGGAGACTGTACTCTAGAGGCCAATTGTATAAACTGCAATTTGAATCACAAATCTACTGATAGGAACTGCCAGCAATATAAGTTGGAAGAGGCTGCTCTCAATAAATACAGTATCGAACACATAAGTGTGGGGCATGCCAAGAGACTATTGAGTAAATCAGCAAGTTATGCAAAAGTATTGAAATTAGGAGAAAAAATGAGGCAGGAGACATCCAACCCACCTAATACTGCTTCTATTCCCCAGAAAAGAAATTTGCCATCTTCTGATAGAATTCTAGAGGATAAGGCAAGAATATCACGTTAGACTTTGCTCACCTCTAGTAAACATTTGTCCCCCACTACAAAGGATAATGCTAACCTCTCTCAGGCTATATCTTTGTCTGATTTGATGGAGGTTCCACATGAAACAGAGTTATCAGGTGCACCTTTAATGGGGAAAACATCAAAACCTAATAAATCACCACATGTCAATAGGAAGAGAGAGAGACCTCCATCGCTCTCACCCCCATCCATTAAAAACACCAAAGTTATGACGTCAAATATATATGATGTTTTGCCTGTTGATATTTCAGATCAACAGGAAAACTTGAATCAATCAAAAATTCAAGTTGAGGTCCACCATCCCCTACAAGAATTAGGTAACAACAACAACACTGAAAAGGCTAATATAAAACCTAATTTATCAAGACCCAAACTTAAAAAGCCTAGAGAAAATATTGTCAAATCAAAAACTGTCTATGGGAAGACCTCATCACAGATGTCTTCCAGAAGATAATATATAGTTTTTTCATCCATTTTGCAATGGAAAAGGCAGGGTTTGAGGGCCAAATATGAAGAACTGAAGCTCTTAATTCACGAGCATTCCCCAATAATTGTATGTCTCCAGGAGAGCAAGCTTGATGCTAATACCCCTTGTCCTCGCGAATATATTAGTTATAAGACACCTTATGATCACGGAGTAGGGAGCCATGGCGGAAGTCTCACATACATTCGTCGAGATGTTCCCCAACTTCCTTTATCTGTCCGTACACCTCTGCAGGCAGTGGCTGTACAGATTGATATAGGGAGAAGATATACAATCTGTTCGCTGTACTTGCCTCAAGGTGATAATGTATCGTATGATAATTTAGCAGAGGTAATTCAACAACTTCCTCAACCTTTTCTTTTACTTGGAGATTTGAATGGTAGACATCCTTTGTGGGGTGATGTTTTAGCAAACACCAGGGGCAATATTATATCATCAATTGTGGAAAACGAGGATGTAGGACTCCTTAATACAGGAGAGCCCACACACTTCCATGTCCAGACAGGTACCTTGTCATACATTGACCTTTCAATTGCAAGCTCTAACTGCCTTCTTGATTTTGATTGGAGGACATTAGATGATTGGCATACTAGTGATCATGCACCAATCCTTATAAACACCAACATCTCCTTTTATGGAGGAAAATAAAAAAGATTGCCGGCAAATTTACCCCAAACCCACCACCACTGTTGAAAGTTAATGGTCAGTATGTGACTGAAGCAAATGAAGTTAGCAATGCCCTGGCTGACCACTTTTCAAATGTATCACGCAAGAGTGTAGCAGCTCCTGGTCATCAGTACAGGAGCATTGAAGAAAAAAAAATTTAAATTCTGCAACAGGAAAGGAAGAAGCGTATAATTCTCCTTTTACTGAAAGAGAACTTGACTCCGCACTCGCTACATGTAACAATACAGCCTCTGGACCCGATGGAATTCCATATGCAATGGTTAAACATGTACATTTTAATACAAAGTTATTCATTTTAAGCATTATTAATAGAATATGGCATGATCATAGTTACCCAAGTGTTTGGGAACTAGCCATTATTTTAGCCTTTTTAAAACCTGGTAAGGACAAGTTTTTAGCAGCAAACTACTGACCTATTGCATTGACATCTTGTTTATGTAAAATTATGGAGAAAATGGTCAATGCAAGACTGATGTGGTACCTTGAAAAGAGGGGTATTTTATCACCGATTCAATGTGGATTCAGAAAAATGCACGCAACGACTGATGTGTTGATGAGACTTGAGTCCTCTATTTGTGAAGCATTTGCTTCCAAACAGCACCATGTGACATTCTTTTTTTTACCTTGAAAAAGCATATGATACCACTTGGAGATATGGTATACTTAAAACAATTCCATGAATTGGGATTGAGAGGACAGCTGCCACTATTTATTGAGGCATTTCTTTCAAATAGTTTTTCAAGGGAGAGTGGGGGAAGCTCTATTCGAGAGTAAATGCCAGGAAAAAGGAGTTCCTCAGGGTAGTGTGCTGAGTGTAACCCTTTTTGCACCAGCAATTAATGGGATATCCTCAGCCATTCCCCGGGATGTTCTCTCAACATTATTTGGGGATGATCTCTCAATATCATTTGCTGGAGCTAGAATGGCAATGGTTGAGAGAAAAATACAACTCTCAATTGACAAAATTATCCAGTGGGCCGATATGAATGGATTTAAGTTCTCGACAAGTAAAACTACTATTGTCCATTTTTGTCGTATCCGGGGAGTACATCCAGACCCGGAAATATACATTAAAGGTCAACGGATACCATGTGCAAGTGAAGCTAAATTTTTAGGTTTGATATTTGATTGTAGGCTTACATGGGTTTCTCACTTAAAAGCGTTAAAAGCTAAATGTCTCGAGGCTCTGAATATTTTAAAAGTATTGTCCCATACATCATGGGGGGGGCAGACCGCAATACTATTTTGAAATTATACAAGGCCTTGATTTTTTCCAAAATCAGTTATGGATGTGAAATATACTCCTCAGCCACCCCAAGCCGATTAAAGATATTAGATTCAATACATCATGGTGGTATTAGATTGTCCACAGGAACATTTAGAACCTCACCTATCCCAAGTCTCCTTGTTGATGCTGGAGAGTTACCTCTAAATCTCTACCGAATTTGTGCTATTATTCGGTATTGGTTTAGATTGCAAAGACTCCCTAATTCTTTAGCCTTTCAGACTGTAAGCCATGTAAGTCACTCGACATACTTTGAGTTGCACCCAAAATGTCCTCTACCGTATGGGTTTCAGGTGAAACAATTTTTAAACAGTCTTGATATAATTAGAATTAGGGTACTTCCATTTAAGGTATCATCAACGCCTCCATGGAAATTACCAGAGATATCTTTTTGTAAATATTTTATTGGAGTTAAGAAGAATATGACTGACTTAGAATCCAGGTGTCTGTTTATGGAACATTTTGAAGAACATAGGGGATCGACTTTTATTTATACTGATGGTTCCAAATCTGATGCTGGCGTTGGATTTGGAGTACATATTATTGGTTTTAATTGTAGAGGTGCACTTCCTCTAATAGCTTCAATATTTACTGCCGAACTGTATGACATACTAACCGCTGTTGAGAAAATAGCGTTGGAAAAGGAGGGTAATTTTACAATTTTTAGTGATGTAAGGAGTGTTCTTCAAGCTTTAGAAGTATTTAATTCTAGTAACCCTCTAGTTTTAAAGATTTTAGAATGGCTTTTTATTATTGGAAGGAGAGGTATAACAGTTCGATTTTGTTGGGTTCCATCACATGTAGGTGTGTCTGGGAATGAGAAGGCAGATTTACTGGCGAAGAATGCGGCATCCGAGTTGCTACCAAGGAGGTATCCCATTCCCTGTAATGATTTCTTACCTTACATCAAGAAATTGGTTTGTAATATATGGCAACAGCACTGGGATAGTCTAGATGGCAATAAAATGAGGGAAGTAACGAATATCATATCACCTTGGAGGTATAACATGATACCCCGAAAATGGGTGACGACTCTTTGTCGTCTGCGTATTGGTCGCACACGATTGACACACGAGTTTCTGCTGAGGAGCCAACACCAACCGTATTGCGAGGACTGTTTAGTACCTTTAACAGTGAGGCATTTGTTGACCGAATGCCATAATTTTACTAACTTAAGAAATAGATATCTGTTTGAGGCTCGAGGTGAGTATGGCAGGTTCATTCTTGCCAAGATTCTTGGACATGATGTGTCCTGTTATGCGAGCAGAATTTTTAGATTTTAGAAGCAGGTCTTCTGTAAACTATTTAATTATTATAATGACTTCTTAACTTTTATGGTTTTAATGGAATTCTCTTTTATTTTTCATATATATTAAATGCTATCGGCGTCAATGACCTTAGATGTCAGGATGCCAGAAAACTTTCAATCAATCAATCAATCAATCATAGCTCTGCCTTCACATTACACAGAAAGTGTTTCCAAACCTTCTGCAGCTCCTGATAGTCTCCAAGGGGACCCTCTCCACGTTACAGATAACCACACTTCCGATATCTACCACAAGCTATAGCTTCACTATGATAGTACGCCTGGAGACTACCCAGTACCTCCTCTCTCAGAGAGGCTTTTCGCAATAAGTTGGGAAGAGGTTGTCTAGATATCCGAGGTATTGGTCTACCAGGCCTAGATATCCGAGGTATTGGTCTACCAGGCCTAGATATCCGAGGTATTGGTCTACCAGGCAAAGTATAACGTCGTCTGTAGTTGGTGTCATCGGAAAGCGTATCTCTCCACTTGATGCCTCTTTTCCAGCAATAGCAGAATCCTCGAGTATATGCAGGAGGAAAAGACCCCCCTTTTCAGTTTCTACAAGTAAAGACGATCACTCAACTTTGAGCCTTGCCTTCAAATTGAAAGGAAGGGTCATCCCCTCATCTCTAGATCTTTCCTAACTCATGCAGGCTTACAAACTTGCCTTTTCCCCGTCAGAATTGAGACCTCCCTCTCGGAACGTGGTTTGAGTTCTTCGGTCTCTAAGGAGACCTCCCTATGTTCCACTTCACCAGGCAACAAATTTTCGCCTGGTTTAGAATTGTTCCTACACACTTTGACAGCGGCCAAACGAGTCGAGGAACTTCATGGTCTCTCTTTCGACATCGCCCATTCATGAAAAGGGGGAAAGGCAATGTTAAGTTTCTTGCCTGAGTATGTTGACAGACACAGTCTCCAGAGGTAACGGATCCTTGACAAGTCTCCACTCAGTAACTGACGATCCAGATCATCTGTTACTGTACCCGGGGTAAGGTTTGAGACCGTACCTCAAGAGAACAGCAACAGCCCACCCGGGTCCCTTCTCTTGTCATCAGCACTGAGAGGGGTAAGAGGAGGATCACCAAAACATCATCTCTGCTGGATTCACAGTGTCATCAATTACGCTCTGAATTCAGATCCACATTCTACATGTCGACCCACGATGTAAGGGGCAGAGCTATGCCCCAGGCCCTTCTTCGCAGATTGCTCTGTGACGCATGTTCTACAAGCAAGGGTGAGAATGCTCCAGGTGACTTTCTCAACCTTTTTCCTGCAAGACGTGACCCACAGGAACTTGATACAATCTCTATCTGTCCTGTGGTGGTGGCACAACAGCTGGTTGTATACCTCAAGCTCCTTATTGGACAAGTAGCAGAAGGTTGAGGACACTGTTACCCGGTTTAAGTCTGCGTGAGTGAAAAGGTTTAACTGGCTCTTATTCTTTTTTTCATCCTCCCTTCTATTGAGGAAAGCAGCATCCTGGGCTCTCTGCATAAGCTGACCTCAAACCATTGCAGGTAAACCCTTGTGTACCTAGTATTAAGCTAATACTGTTGCGTCCCCATACCCTGGTGAGGTGGTATTGGGAAAGTCTTGGTTACAACAGTTTTCCTACAAAAAGACTGGGAATAACTTTACCTGAACAGTCACACTTCTAAATATCTCAACACACAGCTTGCGTAAGCCGCTGACCTTGCATAGCAAGGTTTTAGCTAAGCACAGGGACTCCTTATCCTGAGTACCAACATACTCGGATAAGGAGACCCTGGTAAAGCCAAAAGCCAGATTGTCAGGGACATCCACCCTTCCTAATGGGTGAGTCACCCCCAAATAAATAGCATAGGTTTGTATTCCAGTTACGGAACAAATGACAAATTTGTAGATAATTTATATTTTTCCTTAAGATACAAACTTTAGCTATTTATACAAACTTGCCCGCCAGCCCTATCCCCCATGAAGTCCTACCTCCAAGCAAAGTGAGCGGTGCGTGAGCGGGAGCAGTAGCAAGCTACCTCCCTACCCTCGCTAAATAGCAGTATGGGTAGTTAACCCTCGCTAAATTTTAATGGCTCATCATTTCAGCTTCGCAGAAAATAAAGCCTGTAAATAAATAGCTAATGTTAGCAGCGTTAGGAAAAATACAAAATATCTACAAATTTTTCATTTTTAAAGGTTTCCAGACTTCCTCACTGCCCCCTTGTTGCACCTCTATGTTAAATGTTCTCCAGGACCCAGTACCATCCTATTTGGAACAAATTTTGTTAAAGCAAATAAAGTCAAATGACCTTTCTCTCGCCAAAAATACTCTGCATTTTAGTTTTGGAATTGCATTTAGATGATTAGTTAAGGTACAATAGTAATTCACGATAAAGTTACTAGGAAGTGTGTTTGTGTGACAGTTGATGGAGGCTTTTTAACCTTAGTTTTACATAAGTGGTTTTTATTTCAGACCATGCATAATGGACAAGGATTGCAGCATCCAAACAAAGACCCAGACATTAAGAAACCACCCGATGAAGAGAATATGTCACGTCCATGTGATCAAAGCAGTAGTAGTGAAGAGCAGTCACAAGCATCACAAAAGCAACTAAACCAACCAAGTACATCTCATATCAATCCACCTGATATCCAACCACAAAATGTTCAACCTCAAAATATCCAACCTCAAAATATCCAACCTGGCCATTTTCAGTTTGGCTCACTCCAGTACCAGCCTTTTATGCCTGCTCCAGGTGAGTAATGTTTCGTTGATCTAAAACTCTGAAAATTATCTTATCCAAGAGAACAGTTAATTGATTCTTTTTACTCTAATTTCTACAAGCTCTCGAGCAAGTTTTCTATGATATATAAAACATTTTTGTTCCGTAACTGAAATACAATCCACGCTATTTAATATGGGTAATTACTTTCGGCGTAGCTGAAATGACGAGCTATTAGAATTTTAACGAGGGTTTACTACCCCACCGTTAGTCAGCGGGGGTTAGGGAGGGGTAACTACCCCCCCCCCCACACACACACACACACCTGTGCTGAGTTCACTTTGCCCTCGGCTCGGGTGCTAGACGGACGTGTCTGCTGTCACCCTCGCCTACACTAACAGCCATTAATCTTTGTTTGCTTTTTCTTTTTGACAGTGTCTTTGGAAGTTGGCCTCTGCAATGCGAAAGTGCCCCGGTTTACCTGACCGCCCTTGTGGAACTTATATGTCGGCGGTCGACACGGACCCACACACCTTGTGTCCTTACTGTATGTGGTGAGTGCAGGGAGTGGTCTCCCTCCCAGTGGGAGAGGTTTTCCCGGCGCCGGAAGTAGTAGTCCAGGAGGGATATTTCTCCTTCAAGGACTTCCTTGAAGAGAGAAAATCCCAAGGACTCTTCCTCCGTAGCCCAAACCTCCTCCGAAGCTCCCACTCGATCGGTTTCTTCCGAGAGGCCGTCGAGTGGTAGCGTAGGCCGCATTTCTGTTGACCGATCTCGGGGTTTGGGAGAGGGAGTTGCCTCCCATAGCGAGGCTGCTCTTCCTCCTCCCCCGGGTGAGGTTTTAAATATAGCATCTAATGTAAATGTTTCTAATAATGATCTGTTGTAGCTTTGGGCTTCCTTGGGGCTTCAGGGCTCGCCCTCCAAGGAAGCGCTGTTTGACATAATCAGGTTAGGAGCAGCTGTCAAACAGTCGCTGACTTTAGCAGAGGTTGATCCTCTGTCTGTCGATGATGTTGTTGTGGCAGAGGCTTCTGATGAGTTGTTTCAAACCTCTGCTCCTCAAGTTGCTGATGTAGCTGAAGGCTTAGTTCCCCCCTCCGAACATCCTTCGAGGGAGGAACCAAGTCCAACAGTCTCTCCTGCAGGTGATTCACCCCTCGGGGGAGTTCACTGACAGAGACTCCTCTTCGGAGGACTGCTGATGGTCAGCCTGCTGCCCCCAGAGGGCGTATAAGGCGTAAAGCTCGCCTTCCCCTTCGCCGTAGAGGCCTTCCTTCACCTCACAAGGGTGTTAGGAGGCGCCTCTTCGATTTGTCATCGCCACAGTCCGCCGCAGAGGAACCTCACCGTCGTTCACCGACCGTTCCAGCTGCATCCCTGGACCTCTCTGCAGATCGTTCGCGATCTCCTTCACCTGCCAGACCTGCTGACCTGCCGTCGCCGTTCCTGGCCGCTGATGCGCTGTGGGCGCCCACGCTTCCTGTTATCAAACGGGCAACGGTCCCTTCGGGGCAAAAGGGATTTTCTCACATTGTGTCAAAGTCCCTTAAGCGCCAGGTATCCCCTGTGCGCCAACGTTTTCCTGCGCGCCATTGCGCAATTGTGCGCAAGCGCTCTCCAGCTGCTGTTCCGGAGACAATGCACCAGCGATCACCAGTTCTAGAGAGAGGGAGGCTTCAGCCTTTCAGACCCACTGGTTTTGCTATGACACACCCCTGGCTCCTCCCCAGACAGCCGTAAGCGGGCACAAACCACGCCCATCGGGGCGGAGCAACCAGAAACATGTGAGTTGACAGGAACCAAACCGCCATATTTGAAGTTGACAGGACACAGGTAACACCTATTACACCTCACCATTACTACAACCCTCCCCTAAGTATTGTTACGAGGGACAACGCCTTAATCAACCAATTAAAATGTCCAAAAAAGTCGTCGTATCAGCAGATGTGCATAATCTTAACGAAACTAGCGATGATGACCATATTCTACCGGCACAACCCAAAAAGAAGAGATGTCCCAAAACGGAAGTAACCAGCCAGGAACCTTCCAACAGTGAAATTCTTCAATTGTTATTATTACAGAATCAAACATTAATGAAACTAGTGGAGAAAGGGTAAGGTTTAATATTCTGTTTTTATATAAAAACGTCTTGGATAGCAGCGGATATAGACTGCATGGCAGTTAAAGGTAAACAATGAGCCGGAACGGACCGTGCGGTAGTGATAATCGTAAAAGTTTGAAAATAGATAAATTTCGAGACCGAAGTACATTATCATATAATCCTAAACTATGTGTAAAGTGAGCCTAAACATTATTAGGGCTAGATTCTTATATGCCAAAGGTAATTTATGTAGTAAGGTGAGGTGTTAACTAGGTTTGCCTTTCGTTCCAAAGAGCTGAGTAGCCTAACTAGCCTAACTTTTTCTTATTTCAAGTTTAACATACTACGTCAATCTAGGCTACCTATTAGCCGCTGCTTTCGCCTATCCCACCGAGATCCTATCGTCGACATTTAACTGGAGGGGTTCCTGTCAAAGGCCCTCTTAATGAGAGAATGCCTTGATGAAGTCATTGAGCTTCAGCACGGCATTTCATTCCCGTGCTGAATCTTGGTGACGGGCAAGAGGGCTCTCGAACTTCGGGAAATTGCTCCCCCAGTTCGAATCTAAATTTCTCTCTTTCATCTTTTTCTTCTGCTTAATATTACTTCGACCTTCTCTTAATTTTATCAACTTTCTTTCATCTTGCTGTCCTATCTCTATGATTATTATTTTTCTTAGTTATATATATATGTAGATGTATGCATATATATATATATATTTATTTATTGTATTTGTTCATTTATTTATTTATCTATTTTTTTTTCTATTTTATTTAAATGGCGTGGATATTTCCACATTCGTTATTACTGCCTGCTTAGATGAATGGGAGAAGGGATCACGGTTGGGAGGTATTCGCATTCAAAGCTATATATGAGAGTATTGGATGATCTCAGCCATCCCAAAGATGGTTTGGACCTTTTTGGCGGAACTACTCTCAAGGGTTGGGTCATCGGAATCCAGGGGGATCCAATCCTTGAGGTGGGACTCTTGGCTTTTGGCCGGAAGCCCATCATTACAGATATGGGGAGGATGATTCCATATTACTTTGGTCTCAGTCCTAACAGGCGGGTTTAGCTTACACCTGTGCCTCTATATCTGTTTTGATGCTATCCTTCGGGTAGGGTATGGAGTGGACCATCGGGGAAATATACTCTCATTGTGCCGATAGTGGAGAATGCAAATTTCCTTTCCAACGTATGATACTTTCTTATAATTCTCAAGCAGGTACCCCAACAAAACAACAAAAAACCTGAAAATCCCATCCTTAAATATGGACCCTTCAAATACTGACTCCCCATCCCCTGGATTTGCTGACTCCCCCCCGGCACTGTTGACGACTTCTGCTACTGTAATTAAGGAAAACTCTGTTGACGACCTTCGAACTAAAAAGGACCACTCTACTGATGTTAAAAAATCTAACAATTTGGGTAACACAGGGAAACTACGATTCCTTCATGTTTCCCAAATCCCATTAGAGACAAATTATGATGATATATATAGAGCATTTGAGTGCTATGGATTGATAAAGGAAATAAGGATGAGACTTGGAGATGAAAAATGGGACTCTTGGATATCTTTTGAAAGTCACGATGAGGCGTTTAATGCCATAAGTAATATTAGTAGTATCAAAATTAACGAATTGAACATCATGGGAGCTCTTTGTGATAAGGTCCCAAAGGAATTGGATGTGTACAAACCTGCTGATTGGTTTGAAAAAGATAGAAATGTACCCATGCCTTCACAGAGAAAACCCAAACCACCAATGTGGCTCTTAGCTGAACCTAAAGGGATAATAGGGAATTATTTTAAGATAT
The DNA here is from genome assembly GCF_036898095.1 of Palaemon carinicauda. NCBI lineage: Eukaryota > Metazoa > Arthropoda > Malacostraca > Decapoda > Palaemonidae > Palaemon > Palaemon carinicauda. The sequence goes on along the minus strand of NC_090765.1, from coordinate 31,109 downwards.
GTAAGTTTATCCAAAAAAAAGTAGGAACCATAGCACCTGGAGATATATCTCGTTTTGGGAAGAACAGTTATCTCATCCATGCCAAATCTTCGACTCAGTCTGCAATACTGTCTAACTTACAGACAGGCAGTGATGAAATTACATTGGAAATGAAACCTCATCTTAATTTTAGTTATGGAAGGGGAGTGGTCTTTAATAAGGACCTATACGAATTTACAGAGGAGGAGATACTTTCTATGTGTCCATTAAATGTATGGAAAGTGCATAAGATTCCTGGAACTTCAATGATTATACTCACTTTCCAGGATGCTGATGTACCTTTCCATATTTTTATTGAAAATGAAAGGATTAAAGTTCGGCCTTTCAAACAAAAGCCCCTGCAATGTTTTAATTGTTTTAAATTTGGACACCCATCCAAAGTTTGTAAAAATGGAAAATTGTGTGGTATTTGCTCCAAAACTTATCATGGAGAATGTACACTTGAGGCCAGGTGTTCAAATTGCAATTTGAATCATAAATCAACTGATAGGAGATGCGAACTGTATAAGTTGGAGGAAGCTGCCCTAAACAAATCAAGTTTAGAACACATAAGTGTGGGACATGCAAAAAGATTGTTGAATAAATCAACCAGCTATGCAAAGGCCTTAAAATCAAAGGTAAATTTACCACAGGAGACAGCAACCCCACCTAGCACTGCCAGTAACCCTAAGAAAAGAAATACAACCTCTGATAATAAAGTACTGCATGACAAGGTAATCATATCGCCTTCTGAGGCTTTGCCACAGCGTATTAAAAATGGGTCATTGCCCATTTCTGTACAGCCTTCGTCCCCCATTACCAGCAATAGTACTAACCTCTCCCAGGCCATGTCCTTGCCTGATTTGATGGAGATGCCACCTGACACCAAGTTACCAGGTGCACCTGTATTGGGGAAGGTGCAAAAACCTGGTAGCTCAAAACCTACTAATCGGAAAAGAGAGAGACCTCCATCTCTCTCGCCCCCCTCCATAAGAAATATCAAAATTACGACGTCAAATAAGTATGATGATTTGTCAGTTGATATTTCTGATCTGGAAGTCAATTTAAATAAATCGGAAATTCAAGTGGAGGTCCACCAACCTCCTCAACAATCAGATCAAAAAGACAAAAAGAAAATCATAAATTCTAAACCCAATCTATCAAGACCCTCTTTAATAAAACCACCAAAAAATAGTGTTAGATCAAACACTGCTAATGGGAAGACTCCATCCAAGGGGTCTACCAAATTATAAACCATAGTTTTTTCCTCCATTTTGCAATGGAATTGTCAGGGTTTAAGGGCCAAATATGAAGAACTTAAGCTCCTTATTCATGAGCATTCCCCCATAATTATTTGTCTACAGGAGAGCAAACTTGATCATAATACCCCTTGCCCTTGCGAATACATTAGTTATAGGACACCATATGATCACCAAGTGGGGAGCCATGGCGGAAGTCTCATATACGTTCGTCGAGATGTTCCCCAAGTTTCTCTGTCTATTCGTACACCTCTGCAGGCAGTGGTTGTACAGATCGACATAGGGCGAAAATATACAATTTGTTCTCTGTACTTGCCTCCAAATGATAACATTTTGTATGACAACTTAGTGGAGGTGATTCAACAACTCCCTCAACCTTTCCTTTTACTTGGAGATTTGAATGGTAGACACCCTTTGTGGGGTGATGTTTTAGCAAACACGAGGGGAAATATCATATCATCAATTGTGGAAAATGAAGATGTGGGACTCCTTAATACAGGAGAGCCCACACACTTTCATGTCCAGACAGGTACCTTGTCATGTATTGACCTATCAATCGTAAGCTCTAATTGCCTTCTCGACTTTGATTGGAGAACATTAGATGATTGGCATACTAGTGATCACGCACCAATCATTATAAACACCAACAATGGTCCACCTTTACAGGGATCGCCACGATGGAATCTTGACAAGGCGGACTGGGATAAATTTCGTGAACTAAGCGAAATTGAGGGGGATGCAGGACAAGTTGAAAATATCGATGATGCCATAGACTTACTGAATGGAACTCTCCATACAGCAGGAGTCAATTCAATTCCCAAAACAACAGGGTTATTCAAACGACGACCCGTCCCGTGGTGGTCTTCAGAACTAACTGCCCTCCACAGAGCCACAAGAAGATCTCTAACACGATTGCGTAGACGCAGAACTGATGAGAATTTAATTATGTACAAGAAATGTAGAGCACAGTTCCGTCGTGCCATGAAAGAAGCAAGGCGCCAGTCATGGATGTCTTTTGTTTCCTCCATTAACAGTAGGACACCACCATCTGCTGTGTGGAGGAAAGTAAAAAAGATAGCTGGCAAATTCACCCCCAACCCACCACCAGTGTTGAAGGTGAATGGCCAGTATGTAACCGAAGCAAATGATGTTAGCAATGCCCTGGCTAATCATTTTTCAAATGTATCCAGCAAGTGTGAAGGAGCCCCTGGTCACCAGTATAGGAGCACTGAAGAAAAGAAAATTTTAAATTTTGCAACAAGAAGGGAAGAGTCGTATAATTCTCCTTTCACTGAAAGAGAATTTGATTCCGCACTTGCTCATTGCAATGATACAGCCCCTGGACCCGATGGAATTCCATATGCAATGATTAAACATGTACATTTTAATACAAAGCTATTTATTTTAAGTATTATTAATAGAATATGGCATGATCATAGTTACCCAAGTGTTTGGGAACTAGCCATTATTTTAGCCTTTTTAAAACCCGGTAAAGACAAGTTTTTAGCAGCAAACTATCGTCCAATTGCATTGACATCTTGTTTATGTAAAATCATGGAGAAGATGGTCAATGCAAGGCTGGTGTGGTACCTTGAAAAGAAAGGTATTTTATCACCGATTCAATGTGGATTCCGAAAAATGCACTCAACGACTGATGTGTTGATACGACTAGAGTCTTCTATTTGTGAAGCCTTTGCTTCCAAACAGCACCATGTTACAGTATTTTTTGACCTTGAAAAGGCATATGATACCACATGGAGATATGGTATTCTTAAAACCATTCATGAATTGGGATTGAGAGGAGAGCTGCCACTATTTATTCAGGCATTTCTTTCACGTAGAGTTTTTCAAGTGAGAGTGGGGGAAACTCTATCAGAGAGTAAGTGCCAGGAAGAAGGAGTTCCTCAGGGTAGTGTGCTGAGTGTAACCCTTTTTGCACTAGCAATTAATGGGATATCCTCAGCCATTCCCCAGGATGTTCTCTCAACATTATTTGTGGATGATCTCTCAATATCATTTGCTGGCACTAAAATGGCAATGGTTGAGAGAAAAATCCAACTCTCTATTGATAAAATTATCCAGTGGGTCTGAAAGGCTGAAGCCTCTCTCTCTCTAGAACTGACAGTTTACTTGTGAACCTAAGTTCTGGAGAGAAGAGGCGAGGCCTTTCAGACCCAGGGTCTGGTTCACCCTCCAACCTTTCCCCCGTAACCGAGGAGACCATTCTGGAGGAAATAAAGGATTTGTAAAGTAATTACATACAAAGTCAACAGCTTACATGTTTCTGAAGGCCAACCATAAAATTTTTCAATTATTCATAAATTTCTTTAAGATATACTTAGACTTTTCCTTGCACTTAGAGGAAAGGCAACTTTTAGGTAACAAGATAGGAATATCTTGGAAAGGGGAGGTGAACTACTGTCACATTATATTATCTTAGAATATAAAGAGGAATGGAACATGTTAAAATTCACAAATTGGAACTTTGAGTTACTACTTGTAGTAATTTGCAATCTCAAATAAATCTCACAACAGGAAAATGGAATGGTAAGTACAGATATACTTCATAGCAACTTGCAACTTTAAATATGGCGGTTTGGTTCCTGTCAACTCACATGTCTCTGGTTGCTCCGCCCCGATGGGCGTGGTTTGTGCCCATTACGGCTGTCTGGGGGAGGAGCCAGGGGTATGTCATAGCAAAACCAGTGGGTCTGAAAGGCCTCGCCTCTTCTCTCCAGAACTTAGGTTCACAAGTAAACTGTCAGTTCCAGAGACAACGCGCCAGCGCTCATGATCTCCTGCGCGCCCTCATCCTGATGCGCGCCATGCGCGCTCATGATCTCCTGCGCGCCCACGATCTTCGGATCTGGGTGCAGGAGGGAAGATACCTTCTTCCCCTGCTCGCCAGCGCTCGCCAACGCGCCATCGGACCCTGCCTGCTCGCCATCCTTCACCTACGCGCCATCGCGCGCTGTCACCAACGCGCGCCCTGCGCGTTCTCCAGTTGCCGATGTGCGCCCTCTTGCGCGCCCGCGCACAAGGGATATATCCCCTGCGCGCGCGCCCAACGTTATCGCCCTCACGGGCTCATCGGGATCCTGCGCGTCCACGTGCGCACAAGCAATCGCCTCCGCACGCGCGAACGCTTATCCATCCTACTGCGCGCCCTCTACATTCTCCAGAACGCGCCCCTGCACGCCATCGATCGCCTGCGCGCCCGCGCGCTCCGTCACCTGCGTGCCATCGCTCCCCCACGCGCCCTCGCCTGCGTGCCATTGTTCGCCCACGCGCCCTCGCGCCATCGCTCGCCCGCTCGCCCGCGCGCCCATGCACACCCTCGCGCCCATGCACACCCTCGCGATCGCCCTGCAGGCAAAATCCCACCGCGCGAGGTTGCAGGACCACGCGTGACCAGGTCATCATCATCTCCTTCAGGAGGAGAGCCACAGGAGTCAGAGCATGCGTTCTGGCAGGTTTTGACCCTGATGAGGAATCTCAACGGGTTCGCAGATCCTGAGATTCCCACTCGAGAGGGCAAGGACACGGTCCTGGACCGAGTCTTTGGTACCCAAAAACCCCCTAAGGCCAGCGCGACTTTGCCTTGGTCCCAAGGGGTTAAGAGTGCCAGAGATAAGGTCGAGGGCCAGCTCTCTGAGCTTGCCTCCTCCAGCCGTTCCAGCGCCGGCAACAAACTCCTCCCGCCTCCTCGTGTCCATCAGAGGAGGTACTTTGAGATCATGGAGGAGTCTTGTTTAGCTATTCCCTTACACCACTCTGTGGAAGAGCTTACCAGGGAAGTCCCTCTAGAGAGAGATTCAAACCAGCAAGTGTCTTTCTCGGCTACAGAGATCCTCGGTCAGGAGAAGGTGGCGAAGTATGCCATGCAGGCAACTTCGGGGCTGGACATCTGGCTAGGGTCTGTGGGCATCCTGTTACGATCCGAGGACCTGTCCAAGGAGAGTACAGTGGAACCTCTACGTACGAATTTAATCCGTTCCAGAACCAACTTCGGATGTAGAAAATGTTCGGATGTCGAAACGAATTTTCCCATAAGAATACATTGAAATAGGATTAATCCGTGGTTGAGCCCAAAAACCTATGATAACTTCTTAATAAACTACTACACATAATTTTCCCATGAGAATAATGAACACTAAATTAGATAATAGACATGTAAATAAGAAGAATTAGCAAAAAATGATAAATAAGAAACGGGTTTTTAGCGTCACTTTACCTTAGAAACTCCAGCGCAGGTGTTGTTAGTCTTGCTACACAGAGAGGAGACGGACGGGCGGCGAGGAGGTAGAGAGGTTAACTACGATAAACGTACACTACCATAACTTATTCTAACTTACACTAAGTGAACTTTAACATAACTTAGCTTATTTTTTTTTTATAATTTATATTTTTTTTTTACATTTTCTTTTTTTCTTTTTGATGATTAATTTTAATCACTTTCACTCTCTACACTTAAAATTGATTGAATTTTTTTCTCTTCACTCTTTGCTGTTTTCCTTGAACCACTTCCTTCCTCTTCATCACGAGTTCGCTTCATAGTTTTTTTAAAGAAGCTATCGCTTTTCAGAATGTTTCGAAAATAAGTTAGGGAAACATCATCAAACTGCGCAACTACTCGACAAACCTGCAATTTCTTTGGATGGTATTTGTCGATGAAGTCGACCACATCTTGATATTTTCCTAACACCTCTTTTATTTGCGCGGAACTTATTGCAAGTTCACTCATACGGACGCCATGCTCATGCTTTTCAATAATTCCTTGCTTTACTTCTAAAGAAAGCATTCCCTTATTCCTTTTCTCACCACTACCACTGCCACTTGCGAAACTAAGCCTTTTAGGACCCATGATTTTCGTAAAATACCGTAAAAGGATGAACATAAAAAATCACGATTAAAACACAATTAATAGCAGAACGCACATGGCACAACCACACAAAGCCAAAGAGAACAGAGGACTGACCCAAGCCACGCTAATTGAGGGTCCCTCCGAGTTTGAAGGCTGCCTTCTATTGGCGGAAATAAAAAACAAATCAGGCGCTATGAGCACCGACTACGCATTGTTTACTTCGGGTGTCGAAAAAAAAATTTGGGTGTAGAGTAGGAAGTGTTCGAATTGTACTTCGTGTGTCGAAAAATTCGGATACAACCGGTACGACGAAAATTGCTTACTTCATGTGTCGAAATAAAATTCGGGTGTAGAGTCAAAAATTTGCTCGAATTTTACTTTGGATGTTGGAAAATTCGGATGTAGATACGTTCAGGTGTAGAGGTTCCACTGTACCAGGAAAGCCTTGGAGACCTTCCTTCTTTCAGGCACTCGTACCATCGAGTTTCTAGCCTATCAAGTCTCGAACTTGTGGGCTAATTCCATCTTGAAGCGTCGAGATGCGATGTCCGAGAGATTCCACACGAAGGTCCCCAGCACCAAGGTCAGCAGGCTCAGACATTCTTCCATCTTGGGGAGGAATTTGTTCGAGCCTAAAGACGTGGAATAGGCGGCTGAGAGGTGGGGGAAGTCCAACCAGGACTCTCTCCTACATAGGGCTCTAACATCGAAGCTCTATAAACCTCCAGCACCTCAACAACCTCGCCCGTCTAAGACAACGAAACCGGCAGTGGCAGCAAAGCAATGGTGTCGAAGCCCTTTCCTGTCAAAGACAGGAAAGACAAAAAGTTCTCCAGGGGAGGGAAAAATCCTAGAGTCCCCCTGCAGGTCCACCAGTGGGGGGATGCCTACAAAGTTGCGTGAACAGGTGGCAGCAACTCGGGGCCGATTCCTGGACGATTTCCATAATCAGTCGAGGATATCGCGTCCCGTTCACAACATTTCTACCTCCCCTGACAGCGAATCCAGTGTCGTTGAGCTCCCTTGCCATGGGATCGGCAAGGGGGCAAGCCCTTCGGGCAAAAGTCGAGACCATGTTGAAGAAGGGCGCTCTCCAAGAGGTCGTCGACGGGTCCCCAAGCTTCTTCAGTCGACTCTTTCTTGTAAGGAAGGCGTCTGGAGGCTGGAGACCAGTCATCGACCTCTCAGCTCTGAACAGGTTTGTCAAGCAGACCCTGTTCAGCATGGAGACGGCAAACACGGTCAGACTTGCAATGAGACCGCAAGTCTTCATGTGTACACTGGAACTGAAGGACGCGTACTTCCAGATCCCAGTCCATCCGTCTTCAAGGAAGTACTTAAGATTCAGCCTAGACAACAAGATCTACCAGTTCAAGGTGCTGTGTTTTGGTCTCTCTACAGCACCTCAGGTTTTCACCAGAGTGTTCACCCTGATATCGTCGTGGGCACACAGGATTGGCATCCGTCTCCTCCGTTATCTGGACGACTGGCTGATCCTAGCAGACTCGGAGTCGACCCTTCTTCGACACCGAGACAAACTTTTGGGACTTTGCCAAGATCTGGGGATCATGGTAAATCTCGAGAAGTCTTCTCTGCTTCCTACTCAAAGACTGGTATATCTAGGCATGATCTTAGACACCAATCTCCACAAAGCCTTCCCATCAGAGGACAGGATAGCAAGGCTGAGGAGGGTTGCGAATCCTTTCCTCAGACGAGATGAACTCCCAGCCCAATCGTGGTTACGTCTCTTCGGTCACCTCTCATCCTTGGCCCGTCTAGTTCCCAATGGTTGCCTCAGAATGAGATCTTTGCAATGGCGACTCAAGTCTCGGTGGAATCAAGGACACGATTCCCTGGACGTCATGATCCCTATGGGTCCTGCGGAACGGACGGACCTTCAGTGGTGGGTGACAGACGAGAACCTACGAAAGGAAGTGGATCTTCTCGTCCTCCCCCCGGATTTGATGCTGTTCTCGGATGCCTCAAAGAAATGGTGGGGGGCCCACGTTCTGAACCACAGGACTTCAGGCCTGTGGTCAGAATCAGGAAAGTGCCTCCATATAAATCTGCTAGAAATGAAGGCCGTATTCCTGGCCCTTCAACAGTTTCAACAATACCTGGCGGGTCACTCTGTGGCGGTGATGAGCGACAACACCACAGTAGTGGCTTGCATCAACAAGCAGGGAGGTACCTTTTCGGAGCAGCTATCCCATCTTGCTGTAGAGATACTGAGATGGACCGAAGTCCACTCGATTCCACTCTCGGCTCGCTTCATTCCAGGCAAGAGGAATGTGCTCGCCGACAGTCTTAGATAGTGAGTACCGAGTGGTCTTTGGATCGTCTAGTAACCAACAAAGTCCTGACTTTGTGGGGTTCCCTGACTGTGGATCTGTTCGCTACAGCGTTGAACTTCAAGCTCCCGCTGTACTGCTCCCCAGTCCTGGACCCCAAGGCACTCTGGCAAGATGCCTTCCAACAACGGTGGGACAACATCGATGTTTACGCCTTCCCCCTGTTCTGTCTGATGAGGAGGGTACTCAACAAGACCAGAATATCGGTCAATCTCTCGATGACCCTTATAGCTCCGCTATGGCATCACGCGGAATGGTTTCCAGACCTTCTGCAACTCCTAACGGAACTTCCGAAAGAACTCCCTCCACGACACGAGCTACTCAAACAACCACACGCCAACATCTTTCACAAAGCCGTAGCTTCGCTTCGGCTTCACGCCTGGAGACTATCTAGCATCTCCTCGCAGAGAGAGGATTTTCGCAGCCAGTTGCGAAAAGGATGTCTGGACATCTGCGAAAGTCATCCGCAGCGGTCTACCAGGCAAAGTGTAGAGTTTTCTGTGGTTGGTGTTGTGGAAGGGGTATCTCTCCACTCGATGCCACTATTCCAGCAATAGCGGAGTTCTTCATGTATTTGCGAGAAGAAATGCGCCTTTCAGTCTTGGCACTGAAAGGCTATCGCTCAGCCTTAAGTCTAGCCTTCAGGCTCAAAGGAGTGGACATTTCTTCGCTAGAACTTTCCCTACTCATACGAAGTTATGAACTTACCTGCCCTCAGTCGGAAATGAGACCACCTCCATGGAACGTGGTTCGAGTTCTCAGGTCTCTTAAGAGACTTCCCTTCGAACCATTACGCCAGGCTTCAGATCGCCACCTGACTTGGAAGACGGTGTTCCTACTTGCTTTGGCTTTGGCCAAGCGAGTCGGTGAACTTCATGGTCTCTCGTATGACATCACCCATACAAGGGGATGGGGGGAGGTAACGTTCAGATTTGTCCCTGAGTTTGTTGCTAAGATTCAGAATCCGGGAGTGCCAGACCCTCGGTTTGACTCTTTCCAGATTTCGAGGCTTTGTTCTGTAACAGATGACCCATACCATCTCCTACAGTGCCCAGTAAGGAGTCTGAGGCTCTATCTTAAGAGAACAGCTGCAGTTTGTCCTCACGTGCAAGCATTGTTTGTAACCACTGGGAGGACAAAGAGGAGGGTTACCAAGAATACTATCTCAGCTTGGATTCGTAGGGTAATCCATCTGTCCCCGAATCCCGACCCCCCTCCGTCACGTCCCTCTTAATGAGAGAATGCCTTGATGAAGTCATTAAGCTTCAGCACGGCATTTAATTCCCGTGCTGAAACTTGGTGACGGGCAAGAGGGCTCTCGAACTTGGGGAAATTGCTCCCCCAGTTCGAATCTAAATTTCTCTCTTTTACCTTTTTCTTTTTCTCAATACTACTTCAACCTTATCCTAATTTCACAAACTTTCTTTAGTCTTGCTTTCCAAACTCTATGAGAAAAATTTCCCTCATTATATGTGTGTATATATTATGTACATATATATTTATTTATTTTTTTTTTTTTTCTTTTCTCCTATGGCTTGGATGTTTTCACATCCATTGTAGCCCCGGCGGGGATGTTCATACATCCTTTATTGCTGCCTGCTTTGATGAGTAGGAGGAGGTATCGCGGTTGGGAGGTGTTTGCATTCAAAGCTATATATGAGAGTATTGGATGATTTCAGCCATCCCGAAGATGGTTTGGACCTTTTTGGCGGAACTATTCTCAAGTGTTGGGTCTTCGGAATCCAGGGGGATCCAATGCTTGGGGTAGGACTCTCGGCTTTTGGCCGGAAGCCCGTCATTATAGATATGGGGAGGATGATTCCATAATTTCTTGGTCTCAGTCCTAACAGGCGGGTTCAGCTTACACCTGTGCCTCTATATCTGTTTTGATGCTATCCTTCGGGTAGGGTATGGAGTGGACCATCTGGGAAGTATACTCTCATTGTGCCGATGGTAGAGAGTGCAAATTTCCTTTCCGACGCGTGATGGCCTAACATTCTCGAGCAGGTACATCAAACTAACTCTTTTCCCTCTCTTTACTATTATGGATTCTTTAAGGAACGAACCCCCATCCCCTGGATACGCTGACTCTCCCCCGGCACTGTTGACGACCTCTGCTAATGTGATAAGGGATAGCTCTGTTGATGACCTCGGAACGGGAAAGGACCATTCTACTGATATTTCTAAATCGAGTAATTTGGGTAACACGAGGAAACTTCGAATCCTCCATGTTACACAAATTTCAATAGAAACAAATTATGATGATCTATGTAAAGCATTTGAATGCTATGGATGCATAAAAGAAATAAGGATGAAACTTGAAGCTGAAACTTGGGATTCATGGATATCTTATAGTAGTTATGACGAAGCATTTAGTGCAATAAGTAATTTGAATAATATTAAAATTAATAACTTGAATGTCGCGGCTGCTCTCTGCGATAAGGTACCAAAAGATTTAGATGTGTACAGGCCTGCCGATTGGTTGGAAAAAGGCACAGATTTAGTCATGCCCTCCCAGAGAAATCCAAAACCACCGATGTGGCTTATAGCTGAATCAAAGGGGGTTACAGGGAATTATTTTAAAATATGCAAATTGATTCAGAAAAAAGTAGGAACTATTGCACCAGGCGATATATCTCGTTTCGGAAAAAATAGTTTCCTTATCCATGCCAAATCCAGTACACAGTCGGTAATATTGTCCAATATGAAAATAAATAATGATGACATTAAGTTAGATGTCAAACCCCACCTAAATTTTAGCTACGGAAGGGGCGTAGTTTTTAACAGAGACCTATATGATTTTACAGAGGAGGAGATACTGGCCATGTGTCCATTAAATGTTTGGAAAGTTCATAAAGTCCCAGGTACATCAATGATAATCCTTACGTTCCAGGATGCTGATGTACCTTTTCATATTATTATCGAGAACGAAAGGATTAAAGTAAGACCCTTCAAGCAGAAGCCATTGCAATGCTTTAATTGTTTTAAATTTGGGCACCCGTCCAAAGTTTGCAAAAATGAGAAGATGTGTGGTATTTGCTCCAAATCTTACCATGGAGAGTGTGCACTTGGAGCCAGGTGTTTAAATTGCAGCTCGAATCACAAATCCACAGACAAGATTTGCGAGCTATATAAGTTGGAGGAAGCTGCCCTCAACAAATCAAACTTAGAACACATAAGTGTGACCCATGCCAAAAGACTATTAAATAAATCAAATACATATGCTAAGGCATTAAAATCAAACCAACCTAGCACTGCCAATAGCTCAAAAAAAAGTATACTATCTGACAAAATGTCAAATAACGAGGTAACCTTATCACCTCCTGAGGCTTTACCACGGTGTATTAACACTAGGTCATTGCCCATTGCTGTACAGCCTTCAGCCGCCATTACAAAAAGTAATACAAACCTCTCTCAGGCCATGTCCTTGCCTGATCTGATGGAGGTTCCACTTAAGACTAACTTACCTGATGCACCTGTTGTGGGAAAGGTGCAAAAACCTCGAATCCCACCATCTATTAATCGCAAAAGAGAGAGACCTCCATCTCTCTCTCCACCCTCCATTAGAAACGTTAAGGTTATGACATCAAATAAATTTGATGTTTTGTCTGTTGATGTTTCTAATGAACCAGAAGATGGACTGAATAAATCAGAAATTCAAGTTGAGGTCCACCATCCACCTCAACAAATAGATAAAAAGAATACAAAGAAAAACACCAACGTTAAACCCAACATAACAAGACCACCTCTGAAGAAACATACTGGTAATAATGTTACATTAAAAACTGCTAATGGGAAGACCTCATCCAAGATGTCTTCCAGAAATAATCCATAGTTTTCTCCATTTTGCAATGGAACTGTCAGGGTTTGAGGGCGAAATATGAAGAACTTAAGCTCCTAATTCATGAGCATTCCCCCATAATTGTATGTCTACAGGAAAGTATGCTTGATTCTAACACTCCTAGTCCTCGAGAGTATGTTAGCTATAGAACACTTTATAATCAACAAGCAGGGAGCCATGGCGGAAGTCTCATGTACATTCGTCGAGATGTTCCCCAAATACCCATGTCTATACGTACAACCCTGCAGGCAGTTGTTGTACAAATTGATATAGGGAGAAAATATACAATATGCTCTCTGTACTTACCTCCAAATGATAATATTTTATATGATGATTTAGCAGAGGTCATTCAACAACTCCCTCAACCTTTTCTCTTACTGGGAGATATGAATGGTAGACATCCTTTATGGGGTGATGTTTTGGCCAACACAAGGGGCAATATTATCTCATCAATTGTGGAGAATGAGGATGTGGGGCTCCTTAATACAGGAGAGCCCACACACTTTCATGTTCAGACAGGTACTTTGTCATGCATTGACCTTTCAATTGCAAGCTCTAACTGCCTTCTTGATTTTGATTGGAGGACATTAGATAATTGGCATACTAGTGATCATGCACCAATCATTATAAACACCAACAAGGGTCCGCCTTTGCAAAGATCGCCACGTTGGAATCTAGACAAGGCAGACTGGGTTAAATTTTGTGAGCTAAGTGAAATCGAAGGGAGAGCAGAACAGTTTGAAAGTGTTGATGATGCCATAGACCTACTGAATGGAACTCTTCATACAGCAGGAGTCAATTCAATTCCCAAAACAACAGGGTTATTCAAACGACGACCAGTCCCGTGGTGGTCTTCAGAACTAACTGCACTCCACAGAGCCACAAGAAGATCTCTAACACGATTGCGTAGACGCAGAACTGATGAGAATTTAATAATGTACAAGAAATGTAGAGCACAGTTCCGTCGTGCCATGAAAGAAGCAAGGCGCCAGTCATGGATGTCTTTTGTTTCCTCTATTAACAGTAGAACACCACCATCTTCTGTGTGGAGGAAAGTAAAAAAGATAGCTGGCAAATTCACCCCCAACCCACCACCAGTGTTGAAGGTGAATGGCCAGTATGTAACTGAAGCAAATGAAGTTAGCAATGCCCTGGCTAATCATTTTTCAAATGTATCCAGCAAGTGTGAAGGAGCCCCTGATCACCAGTATAGGAGCACTGAAGAAAAGAAAATTTTAAATTTTGCAACAAGAAGGGAAGAGTCGTATAATTCTCCTTTCACTGAAAGAGAATTTGATTCCGCACTTGCTCATTGCAACGATACAGCCCCTGGACCCGATGGAATTCCATATGCAATTATTAAACATGTACATTTTAATACAAAGCTATTTATTTTAAGCATTATTAATAGAATATGGCATGATCATAGCTACCCAAGTGTTTGGGAACTAGCCATTATTTTAGCCTTTTTAAAACCCGGTAAAGACAAGTTTTTAGCAGCAAACTATCGTCCTATTGCATTGACATCTTGTTTATGTAAAATCATGGAGAAGATGGTCAATGCAAGGCTGATATGGTACCTTGAAAAGAAAGGTATTTTATCACCGATTCAATGTGGATTCCGAAAAATGCACTCAACGACTGATGTGTTGATACGACTTGAGTCATCTATTTGTGAAGCCTTTGCTTCCAAACAGCACCATGTTACAGTATTTTTTGACCTTGAAAAGGCATATGATACCACATGGAGATATGGTATTCTTAAAACTATTCATGAATTGGGATTGAGAGGAGAGCTGCCACTATTTATTCAGGCATTTCTTTCACGTAGAGTTTTTCAAGTGAGAGTGGGGGAAACTCTATCAGAGAGTAAGTGCCAGGAAGAAGGAGTTCCTCAGGGTAGTGTGCTGAGTGTAACCCTTTTTGCACTAGCAATTAATGGGATATCCTCAGCCATTCCCCAGGATGTTCTCTCAACACTATTTGTGGATGATCTCTCAATATCATTTGCTGGCACTAGAATGGCAATGGTTGAGAGAAAAATCCAACTCTCTATTGATAAAATTATCCAGTGGGCTGACATGAATGGATTTAAGTTCTCGACAAGTAAAACTACCATTGTCCATTTTTGTCGTATCCGGGGAGTACATCCAGACCCGGATATATACATTAAAGGTCAACGGATACCATGTGTATCGGAAACCAAATTTTTAGGTTTGATATTTGACTGTAGACTTACATGGGTTTCTCACCTAAAAGCGCTAAAAGCTAAATGTGTTGAAGCTCTGAATATCTTAAAAGTATTGTCCCATACATCATGGGGGGCAGACCGCAATACTATTTTAAAATTATACAAGGCCTTGATTTTTTCCAAAATTAGTTATGGTTGTGAGGTATATTCTTCAGCCACCCCAAGCCGGTTAAAAATATTAGACTCGATACATCATGCAGGTATTAGATTATCTACTGGAGCTTTTAAAACCTCGCCTATCCCAAGTCTCCTTGTTGATGCTGGAGAGTTACCTCTAGACCTTTACCGAATGTCTTCCATTCTTCGGTATTGGTTTAGATTGCAAAGACTCCCTAGCTCTCTAGCCTTTCAGACTGCAAGCCTTGTAAGACACGCATCATACTTTGAGTTGCACCCAAAATCTCCTCAACCTTATGGCTTTCGGGTGAAACGATTTTTAAATAGTCTGGATATAATTAGAAATAAGGTACTTCCATTCAAGGTATCATCAACGCCTCCATGGAAATTACCTGACATATCTTTTTGTAAATACTTTATTGGAGTTAAGAAGAATATGACTGACTTAGAATCCAGGTCTCTTTTTATGGAACATGTCGAAGAACATAGGGGATCGACTTTTATATATACTGATGGCTCCAAATCTGATGCTGGCGTTGGATTTGGAGTACATAGTAATGATTTTAATTGTAGAGGTGCACTTCCTCTAACAGCTTCCATATTTACTGCCGAACTGTATGGCATATTAACCGCTATTGAGAAAATAGCTTTGGAAAAGGAGGGTAATTTTACAATTTTTAGTGATGCAAGGAGTGTTCTTCAAGCTTTAGAAGTTTTTAATTCTAGTAACCCTCTAGTTTTAAAGATTTTAGAATGGCTTTTTATTATTGGACGGAAAGGTATAACTGTTCGATTTTGTTGGGTTCCAGCACATGTAGGTGTGTCTGGGAATGAGAAGGCAGATTTACTGGCGAAGAATGCGGCATCCGAGTTGCTACCAAGGAGGTATCCCATTCCATGTAACGATCTCCTACCTTACATCAAGAAATTGGTTTGTGATAAATGGCAACAGCACTGGGACAGTCAAGACGGCAATAAAATGAGGGAAGTAACAAATATCATATCACCTTGGAGGTATAACATGATTCCCCGAAAATGGGAGACGACTCTTTGTCGTCTCCGTATTGGTCGCACACGGTTGACACACGAGTTTCTGCTGAAGGGCCAACACCAACCGTATTGCGAGGACTGCTTAGTACCTTTAACAGTGAGGCATTTGTTGACCGAATGCCCTAATTTTACTAACTTAAGAAATAGATATCTGTTTGAGGCTCGAGGTGAGGATGGCAGGTTTATCCTTGCCAAGATTCTTGGACATGATGTGTCTTACTATGCGAGCGGAATTTTTAGATTTATTTCAGAAGCAGGTCTTCTGAAAACTATTTAACTATTTTAATGACTTCTTAATTTTTATGGTTTTAATCGAATTCTCTTTTAATTTTCATATACAGTAAATGGTATCGGTGTCAATGACCTTAGATGTCAGGATGCCAGAAAACTTTCAATCAATCAATCCTCCGTCACGTCGCCCTAGAGCACATGATGTCTGGGGCATAGCTACGTCCCTGGCTTTCAAAATGAACTACAGTACTCGGTGACGCAGGTTCTACAAGCAGGGGTGTGGAAGCGTTAGACGACCTTCACAGCCCACTACCTGCAAGACGTGACCCACAGGAGGCTTGATACGTTCTCTATCGGCCCTGTGGTGGCTGCACAACAGCTGGTTTAAAACCTCAGGCTCCTTAATGAACTAGTAGCAGAAGGTTGAGGGCATTGTTACCCGGTTTTAGTCTGCGTGAATGAAAAGGTATATCTGGCCCTTATTCTTTTCTTCATCCTCCCCTCTCTTGGGGATAGCAGCATCCTGGGTTCTCTGCACAGCTGACCTCAAACCAATGCAGGTAAACCATGTTCCCTTGTGTTCCTAGTATTAACCTAATACTGTTACGTCCCTATACCCTGACGAGGTGGTATTGGGAGAGTCCTAGCCTTAAGTTTCCATCTAAAGGACTTCAGGTCAACCTCCTAGGACGAGTCACACTTTATTCTTTCACACACAGCTTATGTAGGCCGCAGCCCTTGTAGAGCAAGGTGCTAGCAAGGAGCAGGGACTCCTTATTGTTGAGTGCCGACACACTCAGATACTGAGTCCCCGGGTAAAAATCCAAAAGCCAGTAATGGCTGGGACTTGCCACCCTACCTAAGGGTTGAGTCACCCATATTAAATAGCGTGGTTTGTATTTCAGTTACGGAACAAATGACAAATTCGTAGGTAATTTGTATTTTTCCTAACTATACAAACCTTAGCTATTTAATCAAACTTGCCCGCCAGCCCTATCCCCCGTGAAGTCCTACCTCTAAGCAAAGTGAACTCGGCACAGGTGTGTGTGTGTGAGTGGGGGGTAGCAAGCTACCCCTCCCTACCCCCCCCCCCCCCCCGCTAACTAGCGGAGGGGTAGTAAACCCTCGTTAAAATTCTAATGGCTCGTCATTTCAGCTATGCCGAAAGTAATTACCCATATTAAATAGTTAAGGTTTGAATAGTTAGGAAAAATACAAATTACCTGCGAATTTGTCATCTTTGTTGGACTAAGATATGAAATCCCATCAGGTACAGTTCTTCCTGTGTTGATTACTTTGATTGAATTGCAATCCATGTCCTCTTGCCCTTTTTCCATGAAATTTGTGCTCTGTAAGTGGTGTTGTTCTAGCTACGCACATATATGTACAGTGGTACCTCTACATACGAATTTAATCCGTTCCACTACCGACTTCGGATGTAGAAAATGTTCGGATGTAGAAACGAATTTTCCCATAAGAATACATTGAAATAGGATTAATCCGTGGTTGAGCCCAAAAACCTATGATAACTCCTTAATAAATTACTACATATAATTACACATGACAATATGCACTCTAAATTAGATGATAGATATGTAAAAAAGAATAGTTATCAAGAAATAATAAATAAGAAATGGGTTTTTAGCGTCACTTTACCTTAGAAAGTCCAGCGCAGGTGTTGGTCTTGCTACGCAGAGAGGAGACGGACGGGCGGCGAGGAGGTAGAGAGGTTGATTAAGATATACGTACACTACCGTAACTTATTCTAACTTACACTAAGTGAACTTAAACCTAACTTAGCTTTTGTTCCGTAACCGAAATACAAACCACGCTATTTACATTGGGTTTACTTTCGGCGTAGCTGAAATGACAAGCCAATAGTTTTTAACGAGGGTTAACTACCCCCGTGCTAGTTAGCGGGGGTAGGGGAAGGAGTAGCTTGCTACCCCTCCCCCCCCACACACCGGTGATTTGCTTCACTTCACTTTTGGTTCGGGCGATGAACAGACGTGTCTGTCCATCGTCCTCGTTTGACAGCCTTAATCTTTTTTGCTTTTCCTCAGCTTGTGTGCATTTGAAGTTTGCCTCACCCTTGGATATCCATCATGCGCAAGTGCCCTGGTATTGCCAGTCGCCCTTGCGGTACTTTCATGTCTGCGGTGGATACGGATCCTCCCACCCTTTGCCCGCAGTGTTGAGGCCGACGGTGTGACAGAGAAAATAATTGTAGTGAGTGCAGGGAGTGGTCTGCCTCCCAGTGGGAGAAGTTTGGCCGCCGGTGTAAGAAGAAGTCCAAGAGAGACCGTTCTCCTTCTGGGGTTGCCTTGAAGGAGGAAGGCTCTCGGGACTCTTCTTTCACCGCCCAAACCTCCTCCGAAGCTCCCCCTCGTCCGGCTCCCAAGGAGAGACCGCCGAGTGGGAGCGCAGGCCCTAGTTATATTTCCTGACCTTGGATTGGGGGAGAGGGCGTCGCCTCCCATAGCGGGGCGGCTCCCCCTCCTCCCCCGGGGGAGGTTATTGATAATGATTCGTTGTCTCATGATGATCTCTTTCAGCTTTGGGCTTCCTTGGGGCTGAAGGGCCTGCCCTCCAAGGAAGCCCTGATTGATCTTGTCCAGTTGGGTGCCGCTGTTAAGCAGTCGCCGGTGATAGCAGAGGTAGATCCTCGACGTCGTGGTGACAGAGGCTTCCGACGGGTCGGGGCAAACCTCTGCGGCTCCTGATGAGGATGACGTTGCTGAAGGCTCTCCTCCCCCTTCTGTACATCCTTCGAAGGGGGAGGGGAGTCCCGCGGGCTCTTCTGCTGCCAAGCCTCCCTCTCGGGGGAGCGCATTAACTGAAACTCCCCTTCGGAGGACGGATGATCCTGATGACCCACCTCGTTGCCGCCTTCGCCGTAAGGCTCACCGTCCGCTGCGTCGTAAGGGCCTCCCGTCTCCCTATAAGGGTGCTAAGAGGTGCCTTTTTGAATCTTCTCCCCCTTCCTCCGAGGGGAACTCTCCTCGCCGTAAGCAGACTGCAGCTCCTGCCTCCTTAGACCTCTCCGGGGATCGATCTCCAACGCCTTCCAGACCTTCCGCCCCTGGTGCAGATGGACAGCAGTCTGACCTCATCATCCGACGGGCAACGGTCCCTTCGGGGCAAAGGGTTGCCTCCCACGGTGTGGGGGCTTCCCTTGTACGTCAGGGTTCCCCTGCGCGCCCTTCTGCAGTGTTAGCGCACAGGTGCTCTCCTGCTCGTCGGCGTTCCCCTGATTGCCAGCGCTCTCCTGTTCGTCAGCACTCTCCTGATGATCGTCGTCCCACTGCTCGCCAGCGCTCTCCTAAGTGCTCCGAACATCCTGCTGTTACAGTTGTTCGCCCTGCGCGCCAGCGGTCTCCTGAGCGCCCTTCTGCAGTGTTAGCGCACAGGCGCTCTCCTGCTCGTCAGAGTTCTGATCGCCAGCGCTCTCCTGAGTACTCCGAACATCCTGCTGTTCCTGTTGTGCGCCCTGCGCGCCATCGGTCTCCTGAGCGTTCTAGATCTCCTGCTCATCAGAGCGCACCTGCGCTTCCAGTTCGTGACACACGCCCTGTGCGCCCACGTTCGCCTGCGCGACCTGGAACTTCGGTTCAGGTCTTGGACAAGGACTCTTCTTCTCCTCGCCCTCGCGATCCTGTTCGCCAGCCTGTTCCAGCACAGCAACGCTCGTGGTCGCCTGCGCGTAGTTTTAATGCTACTGTACACCCTCGCGCCCACGCTCCTCCTGTTCCTGAGGCCGTTTGTGAACTTTCGCCTTTGCGCAACGCGCCGGCAGCTTCCACACAGGATTCCACGCGTCGCCCTTCTGCTCGCCAGCGATCACCAGCTCGCCAGCGACCACAGATGCGTCAACGTTCGCCTGCTCGTCAGCGATCTCCTGAACATCGGCGATCTCCTGACCGCCCGCGTGATCTTTCGCCTGCGCGCAAGCGCGCTCCTACGCGTCGGCGCCCAGAGGATCTGGAGAGACATGGGTCTCCTTCTTCCAGCTCAACCACTCGCGGTCGCTCGCCTGCGCGTTCTACGCGCCATCGCTCGCCAACACGCCACCATGTGCCACCGCGCCATCGCTACTCTACGCGCCAGCGTTCACCAACGCCCAGCGTTCACCAGCGCGCCATCGATCGCCTGCTTGCCATCGATCTCCCACGCGTTACAGGTCCCCTGGACACCATCAACAGCAGTCGTTGGAGCGATCTCGTTCGCCTGCTGCGCGCCAACGCATTCCCTCGCCAACGCGCTCACTCGCCAGCTCGCCCTCGTGCTCACGTGCTTACTCACCCACGCGTTCACTCGCCTACACGCCAGCGCGATCGTTCGCCCGCGCTCGATTGTCTCCGCGCGTTTGAGCACCCGCGCTTCAACAGCCTCTCGCGTGCGACCCCCGTTCGCGTTGGGTTCCGCAGCTTGCGACAGCAGCAGGGACGCGTGTCGCCAGACCGCAATCAGGATTGTCCCCACCTAAGCGCAGGTCTCTGTGTCAGGATAGGGAAGACCCATCAGAGAGGTCAGAACAACTTTCTTCCCCTTTTCTTCACAGGCAGGTCCAGTGGAGTCCACTCCGAAGGATCGCCCGATCCCCTTCCCTCCAGCGGGAATTTCGGACTCTGTGTATGTGACTCGGCAGTCCTGGTTTGGTCCTCTGATGCGGGCGTTAGAGAAGGCTATGAAGCCGGCACTCGCCGATCAAGGACACAAACCAACGACGGCCTCGCCCCCGCTGAAGAGAAGGAGAGGAGTGGACTTCGTGGTGACTTCTCCCAGGGAGAAGCTGGTTCCTAAGAGGTCCGTTAGGAAGGCTCCATCCCCTTCGCAGGCGCTTTCTCCTTCTCCTGAAGACGAGGCTTTTCCGTCCTCAGGAGAATCCAGTGAGGTAGCGGTCTCCCCCTCGGCACCAAGGGGGGAGTAGTCTCCTCATGGAGGGAAATCGTCTTGCGTGGAAGGCACCTTCCAGGCCTCTTTGTTGGGGTCGTGTATCCCGCCCAGGAGGGAACCTAAAGACTCCAAGACAGTTCCGAAGTCGTCTTCACGAATTCATCAGGTTCCACCTGCACCCCGGGAGAACGTCCACGCATCTCCCCAGGAAGAGATTCCGGGGACGGGAGACTTAGCTGCCAGTCCGTAGGGAGGAGACCAGCAAGAGTCGGAGCACGCCTTCTGGCAAATCCTGAGCCTGATGAGGCAACTCAACGGGTTCATGGATCCCGTGATCGCCCCCCGGGAAGGCAAGGACACGGTCCTGGATCAGGTGTACGGTACTCAGAAGCCCCCAAAGGCCAGCGCGGCTTTGCCCTGGTCCCAGGGGCTAAAGAGTGCCAGAGCCAGGGCCAATGCTCAACTCGCCGGTCTCGCCTCCTCCAGTCGTTCCTCTGTCTGGAATAAACTCCTCCCACCTCCTCATCTCCAGCAGAGGAGGTACTTCGAGATCATGGGGGAGTCTAGCCTCGCTCTTCCCCTCCATCATTCGGTAGAAGAGCTCGCTAGGGGAGTTCCTCTTGAGAAGCTCTCCGCCCGGCAGGTGACGTTCTCGGCGTTGGAGATCCTGATCCATGAGAAGGTCGCGAAGTGCGCCATGCAGTCCACTTCGTGGCTGGATATCTGGCTAGGTTCTCTGGGCATCCTATTGCGCTCTGAGGATCTGTCTAAGGAGACCAATAGGAAGGCCCTGGAAACCTTCCTCCTCTCGGGCACTCGCTCCATCGAGTTCCTGGCACATCAGGTTACTAACTTTTTTGCCAACTCGGTGTTGAAGCGACGTGACGCGGTGACCGAGAAGATTCACCCGAAGATCCCCGCCGTGGATGTCTGCAGGCTCAGGCACGCTTCCCTCCTTGGGGGGAATCTGTTCGAGCCACAGTACATGGAACGCACAGCTGAGAGGTGGAGGCAGTCGAGCCAGGACTCCCTCCTCCAAAGGGCCCTTACATCTCGGCCCTATAAGCCTCCAGCTCCGCAGCAACCGCAGCAGCAGCCTCGCAAGACACCAAAGCAGGCACCGGCAGCTAAGAAAGTGTTGTCTAAGCCCCAGCCCTTTACAGCCAAGGTCAAGAGGGGCGGTAAGTCCTCCAGGGGAGGCAAGACTCCTAGAGGGAGCGGCCGCGGCCGCAAACGCTAGGAGTGGCAGTCCCCCCGCGTGTCCACCTGTGGGGGGATGCCTTCAAAGTTGCGTGCACAAGTGGCAGCAACAAGGGGCCGATGCTTGGACGGTCTCTGTGATCGGCCAAGGCTATCGCGTCCCATTCACGAGATCTCTACCTCCCCTGACAGCGAATCCAGTGTCGTTGAGCTCCTATGCCATGGGATCGGTAAAGCGGCTAGCCCTTCGGGCAGAAGTCGAGACCATGCTCAAGAAGGATGCTCTCCAGGAGGTCGTCGACGGCTCCCCAGACTTCTTCAGTCGACTCTTTCTTGTAAAGAAGGCGTCTGGAGGCTGGAGACCTGTCATCGACCTCTCGGCTCTGAACAAGTTTGACAAGCAAACTCCGTTCACCATGGAGACAGCGGACACGGTCAGACTTGCAGTGAGACCACAAGACTTCATGTGCACACTGGATCTAAAGGACGCGTACTTCCAGATCCCAATCCATCCGTCTTCGAGGAAGTACTTGAGATTCAGCCTAGACAGCAAGACCTACCAGTTCAAGATGCTGTGCTTCAGTCTCTCCACAGCACCTCAGGTGTTCACCAGAGTGTTCACCCTGATTTCATCTTGGGCGCACAGGAACGGCATCCGTCTCCTTCGTTATCTGGACGACTGGCTGATCCTTGCAGATTCGGAGTCGACCCTTCTTCGACAACGAGACAGGCTTCTGGGACTTTGCCAGGATCTGGGGATCGTGGTAAATCTTGAGAAGTCCTCTCTGTAGCCGTCTCAATGACTGGTTTATCTAGGCATGTTGTTAGACACCAATCTCCACAAAGCCTTTCCATCAAACGACAGGATAGCAAGGCTGAGGAGGGTGGCGGAACCCTTCCTCAGGCGAGAAGAGCTTCCCGCCCAATCGTGGTTGCGTCTCTTAGGTCACCTGTCCTCCCTGGCTTGTCTGGTTCCAAACGGCCGTCTCAGAATGAGATCCCTGCAGTGGCGGCTCAAGTCCCTGTGGAATCAAGGATCCGATTCCCTGGACGTGCAGGTCCTGATAGGACCTTCTGAACAGGCGGACCTGCGGTGGTGGCTGGTTGACGAGAACCTGTGAAAGGGAGTAGATCTTCTCGTCCTCCCCCCGGAGTTGACACTGTTTTCGTAAGCATCAAAAGAAGGGTGGGGGGGCGCACATTCTGAACCAGAGGACCTCAGGCCTTTGGTCAGAATCAGAAAAGTACCTGCACATCAACCTGCTAGAGATGAAGGCCGTCTTTCTGGCTCTTCAACAGTTCCAACGGACCCTGGCCGGTCACTCCGTGGTGGTGATGAGCGACAACACCACGGTAGTGGCTTATATCAACAAGCAGGGAGGTACTTTTTCGCAGCAGCTATCCCATCTTGCAGTAGAGATTCTGAGGTGGACCAAAGTCCACTCGATAACACTATAAGCTCGCTTCATTCCTGGCAAGAGGAATGTGCTCACCGACAGTCTGAGCAGGGCCTCGCAGATAGTGAGTACGGAGTGGTCTTTGGATCCTCAGATAGCCAACAAAGTCCTGACTTTGTGGGGTTCCCCGACCGTGGATCTGTTCGCGACAGCCTTGAACTTCAAGCTGCCCCTGTACTGCTCCCCAGTCCCGGACCCCAAGGCACTCTGGCAAGATGCTTTCCAACAAAGGTGGGACAACATCGACGTGTACGCCTTCCTACCGTTCTGTCTGATGAGAAGGGTGCTCAACAGGACCAGACTATCGGTCAACTGTTCGATGACTCTGATAGCTCCGCTATGGCATCACGCGTAATGGTTCCCGGACCTTCTGCAGCTCCTGACGGAGCTCCTGAGAGAACTTCCTCCACGACACGAGCTACTCAGACAACCACACTGCAACATCTTTCACAAGGATGTAGCCTCGCTTCGGCTTCACGCCTGGAGACTGTCCAGCGTCTCCTCACGGAGAAGGGCTTTTCGCAACAGGTTGCAGAGAGAATGTCTCGGCACCTGCGAAAGTCCTCTGAGGGAGTCTACCAGGCAAAGTGGAGAGTCTTCTGTGGTTGGTGTCGTGGGAGGGGTATCTCTCCACTCGATGCCACAATTCTAGCAATAGCGGAGTTCCTCGTGTATCTGTGGGAGGAAATGCGCCTTCCTGTCTCAGCGGTGAAAGGCTATCGCTCAGCCTTAAGCTTGGCTTTTAGGCTGAAAAGAGTGGACATTTCTTCCTCGCTGGAACTTTCCCTACGCATACAAAGTTATGAACTTACCTGCCCTCAGTCGGAAGTGAGACCTCCATGGAACGTTGTTCGAATTCTCAGGTCTCTTAAGAGACCTCCCTACGAACCATTACGCCAGGCCTCTGATCACCACCTGTCTTGGAAGACGGCTTTCCTGCTCGCTTTGGCCTCGGCCAAGCGAGTTAGTGAACTTCATGGTCTCTCGTACAACATTGCCCATTCAAGGGGATGGGGGGAGGTAACGTTGAGGTTCGTCCCTGAGTTTGTTGCCAAGACTCGGAATCCTGGAGTGCCGGATCCACGATTCGACTCTTTCAGGATTGCGAGTCTCCGTTCTGTAACAAGCGACCCAGACCAGCTGCTACTATGTCCAGTGAGGAGTCTGACGTATTACTTGAAGAGAACAGCTGCAGTTCGTCCTCAAGTGCAAGCGTTGTTAGTTAGCATAGGCAGGACGAAGAGGAGGGTCACCAAGAATACCATCTCGGCTTGGATTCGAAGGGTTATCCATCACGCCTTGAATCCAGACCCTCCTCCGTCACGTCGCCCTAGGGCACACGATGTCAGGGGCATTGCTACGTCCCTGGCCTTCAAGAGAAACTTCTCTGTGACGCAGGTGCTTCAAGCTGGGGTCTGGAAGCGTCAGACGACCTTCACAGCCCATTACCTGCAGGACGTGACCCACAGGAGCCTCGATACCTTTTCTATCGGCCCTGTGGTGGCTGCACAACAGCTGATCTAACCTCAGGCTCCTTTATGGACAAGTAGCAGTAGGTTGAGAGCGTTGTTACCCGGTTTTAGTCTGCGTGAATGAAAGAGTATGTCTGACAGTTACTTCTTTCTTCATCCTCCCCTCTCTTGGGGAAGCAGCATCCTGGTATCCGCATAGCTGACCTCAATCTCTGCAGGTAACCCATGCTTCCTTGTGCTCCTAGTATTAAGTTTAATACTGTCGTGTCCCCCATACCCTGACGAGGTAGTATTGGGAACGTCCTATCCTAGATTCCTATCTAAACGTCTCAAGGTCAACTTCATAGGACGAGTCACGCTCTTTCCTCCACACACAACTTATGTAGGCCACACGTTCCTCACGAAGCAAGGAACTTGTGAGGTGCAGGGGCTCCTTTTCTCAAGTGCTACTCACTGGGAGGTGGAGCCCCCGGGTAAAAGCCAAAGTCAGTAAGGCTGGGGACTTTCCGCCCTTCCTAAGGGTCAAGTCATCCAATGTAAATAGCATGGTTTGTATTTCGGTTACGGAACAAATGACAAAATCGGAGATAATTTGTATTTTTCCTAACCATACAAACCTTAGCTATTTACACATATTTGCCCGCCAGCCCTGTCCCCCAAGTCAAGTCCTACCTCCAAGTGAAGTGACGCAAATCACCGGTGTGTGGGGGGGAGGGGTAGCAAGCTACCCCTTCCCCTACCCCCGCTAACTAGCGCGGGGATAGTTAACCCTCGTTAAAAACTATTGGCTCGTCATTTCAGCTACGCCGAAAGTAAACCCAATGTAAATAGCTAAGGTTTGTATGGTTAGGAAAAATACAAATTATCTCCGAATTTGTCATATTTTTTTTTTTTATTTTTATATTTTATATTTTTTTTACATGTTCTTTTTTTCTTTTTGATGATTAATTTTAATCACTTTCACTCTACACTTAAAATTGATTTAATTTTTTCTCTTCAATCTTTGCCGTTTTCTTTGTTTCACTTTCTTTCGCTTCACTCTTTGCCGTTTTCTTTGAACCACTTCCTTCCTCTGCATCACGAGTTCGCTTCGTAGTTTTTTTAAAGAAGCTATCGATAGAAAGTTGCTTGGTACAGCTTTTCAGAATGTTTCAAAAATAAATTAGGGAAACATCATCAAACTGCGCAACGACACGACAAACCTGCAATTTCTTTGGATGGTATTTGTCGATGAAGTCGACCACGTCTTGATATTTTCCTAACACATCTTTTTTTGGGCTCAAGCCATGTCGTCCTGATGGAAGTTCCTAAAGGGTAGCTTCCTTGGGTATATATGACTACGGTGATATTCCCAGAGAATTTACCTTAAGGTACCCAGAATTCTAACTCCTGGAGCGAATATCCCTAAATAAAAGAACCAGGGATATCGCGAAATATCAGAGGACGTATTCTTGACACGCCACGTAGCAATCTGCGCCCCGAACAGAATTAACACTTCGAAGGGGTCAAGTGGCAAGAAAACAAAAAAACGAGAAAGAAAGGAGAGCCGCTCGCAAGGTACCTCTCCTCTCCCGTTTGGTAAGCGTGCATAGCGCCGCTGACGGCGCCATCTGTATTCCTTTTTGCGTAGCTCAACAACTCTGTGTTTTCCCTGTGTTATCTCGCGTTTCTTGGATTATTTTCAACATCATGATGCTTTCTCCAACTTCTGCCTCTGATAAGTTGAGTATTATCTCTTTTATGTATAAATGTAAGCTCTTGGTGATTTTAAGATAATTTGATAGTGATATCTTCGTTACAAGAGCTGTTGCCTACCGGAGGCGTCCTGGACGCTGTCGCTCGCCATGCATGAGTCATTTAGTTAGCCAGAGCGACGTTCACGGCTGTTTCGCTTTAATAATTTTAGCTATTCAGCTTTACATAGGATTTCTTTATTTGATGCTTTTAGTATTTTTGTTTTGGCGAATGATTTGCCGATTCTGGCCTACGCTAGACCTTGTAGCCTAGTCGTTTGGCCTTAGTACTTTCCTGCATGATATTCAGATTTACGAGTGTTTTAAAGTTTTATTGAAGCTTTAAGCAGTTTTATACATTTAAGATTATGTTGATTTTCTTCCAAGATAGTATACGAGTGAGTTTCGGTGATTTAGGTAATCGATTCTCTTCGCGCCTAGGCTAGTTGTCTATGGGGCCCTAGTATACTTTCTCACACTCCCCGGTTGCTCTCTTCTCCTCGGAGAATGTGTGCAATCCCTTTCCCTCTGCTTAAGCCTTGGGCTTAACCCTAATGGTTTATCTGAATTGACTTTAGATACAACTATATTAGGGTGTTTCTGTTCGTTCCTGTTTCCAGTAAGTCTGGCTTCAGGAAGGGGCAGGACATCAGAGTTCTTAGTCTGGGTCTGTTTCTGTCTAGCATTGTGATGGAGATTCCCTTGCTAGGCTGACAGCAGACATAGGAGGCTTAGCCTCCTTAGTTCACTTTCGAAGGTTTCTGTACGAGATGATTCCTTCTTTTTGTGATCTAGCAGACTAGTCCAGTGTTGTTGTTCTCGGTGTTTTGTGATCTAGCAGACTAGTCCAGTGTAGTTGTTCTCGGTGTGGAGGATGAGATCCTAATTTTCTGTGAATAACAACGCCTTCCTTGCTTTGGTTCCGAGGGAGTTGGCAAGTACTGCTGGCCTCCCTCCTTGGATCTCCCCTAGGCTAAGATGAGTTTTCTTGGCTGCGGGTGATTCATTATTAGAGCAAGGTTGGCAGGACCCTCTTTCCCCTGTCCCCCTCTTTCCTTAGTGATGGCCTAGCCATTGCATCTCTGTCCGTCATTCTACATCTGTACCTAGCATAGGTTAGGATGTGGAGTTGACTCAGTCCCTTGCCGGCCGGCACGCACTGCTGGCCGGCAAGGGTCTTCTGCTTTGAGTGCTGCCCGGACCTCCCTTGGTCTCTCATCCATGTTTGTCTGTAGAGCCAGATGGCATTGGACAAGGAAGCCTGAAGTTATATTCTCCCCTTCCTTATGTGCACTCTTTCGGGTTGCCGGGCTATGAGGCAGTATAGTCTCTTATCCCGGCATCCATTCTGTTTTTCTTCTAGTTTTTGTACCCTTGCCCGGCTGCCGGCCTAAGTGGCCGGCAGCCGGGCAGCTGGAAGTTCTCTGGTTCTTTTGCTGCCGGCCGGCATTGGCAGTATACCTTTGCCGGCCGGCTATAATATCACACTATAGTTCTACCGGCCGCTACGATTAGTGGCCGGCAGCCGGGTGCTATCGTTGTTTGGTTGCCGGCCGGCAGTCCCCTGCCGGTCGGCATTAGAAACACACCTATGTTCTGCCGGCCGCTACGTTTGGAGGCCGGCAGCCGGGTGCTATCTTGTTTAGTTGGCGGCCGGCACACGCATTTGAACCAGCGTTCTTCCGTCTAATAGTCTAAAAGTAGTATACTTTGGAACTAGTTAAGGTATGTGCCGGCCGGCACATTATCTTATATACTGTAGCCAGTATTTTTCAGTATAGGATATACTGCAGTGAGAAAACTATAGTATAGTATATGTTACAACACTAAGTTTTTCTAACACTCTTGTGTTGTCTTGTACAGCCCTTT